>NW_027328668.1:807500-976626 GCF_047496725.1 Anoplolepis gracilipes
AGGAATGGTATTAAAATGGTTAAAATCATATTTAAATAATAGAATACAACAGGTTTGTTTCAATAATAAATGGTCAAAACTAATTGCCACAGAATATAAAGTGCCACAAAGTCAGTAGTAAGGCCTTCATTATTTATTTTATATATAAACGATATAATTAAAATCTGTCTGGAATTTTTTAATGCACATTTATTTCTAAAGTTTAGGAATCTTGAGTACGTAGTGTGCTTGTATGTGTTACATATTATGCCATTGATTTTAAGAGCTCTATTTTAGAACTTTTTAAATTAAAATTTGCAATCAAATAACAGTAGTAGATTGTATATGCAATTAAATTCAAGATGGAGTCTGTATCAAAGTTTATCGGATATAGCAAAAAATTTCAATTTTTGAATTGAATTAAAATGCACATTATTATGTGATTATTCTATTGTGTAGCGCACTTCTTACTGTTTTGCAAGTTGCAAGTAACAATTTAGATAAAAAATGCATTATCTCGTTCTATTGTTATTTCTTTCTCACATAAGATTATCTTTTTGCATTATTTATATTACAATTTATTGTATATTTTGCAATATTAATACAGTATAGTACCACACAATAAATGTTTATTTTATTGCACGTCTAGGAGAGGACTAAACCTTGATGTATTTTGTGAAATTCATAATTTTGAAAATTTTCAAAATATTGTAACCGTGTTTTATTAAATTTATGGTTTATTAAAAAATTATTAACAAAAATTAACGCTTATGCAAATCAAGATTCAAACGTAGACTGATAAAAAATGCAATTTTTAACGCTACTTGTGTAGATTTTAATACTTACATTATGTAGACACTTAGACGTTTATAAACCTTTATAAATCGTTATACATATATACCTATAGAGTGTTCCAAAATATGTTATAGTTGAGAGGATTTTCTCCGTAAGAGATTTTTACATGAATGTTTAATATTCTGCTGGAAGCTAGATCCACATTCTACATCGCCAGTGCTTTTAAGTTAAAAGTAGATAGAAAAGAAATATCTTGTTCAAGCAGATAATGTTGAAAAAATCTTATATCACGCAAAAATTACAAAATATAAAAATCCCACATAAATCATATAATTATGTACACTTGTATTACTGAAAGCACTAGATAATGAAATGGAAAAATGTGAAATAAATTATATGACTATAAACTTTTTTTGCACTGAAAGCATGTAATGTGCAGTGGATCTCATTTGGCAAGTCCATGCACAGCCTATTCGTCGCTCACATATTCATTTCTCAATTTTTCTTATTTTTAAATATTTTATGTAAAGATCTATATATTTGTTTAATTGTATGTGTATGTGTGTAGGATACTTATATTACACATAATTAATACTTAACAAACAAGGTACATAAAAAAGTTTAAATTTAAATACTTAAAAAATTTTAAATTGGATACACTTTAATTTGGATACACTTAGTATAACAATAAATATTACTACGTAGTAATATTTTATTATTTAAACTTAATTTATTATTTAAACTTTTAATAATAGTGTCTCATTGTCGGAGAAACTTTAAGATTTAGGTCAAATAAACCAGGGACTGTACTAGTTCCATTCGCTAACATTAAACCAATAATAAGTAAATAAAATCTTATTATTACTATAATAATTTATTTTAACTAACAACAAGCAGTTGAATTCTTTTCATTATTTAGAATCATGATCTTGACAATATATGTCAAAGTCAAAATTGTTTAAAAGTGTTAAACTTAATAAATAAATTATGTTTTTATTATTAATTATTAATATTAATTAAATTTTTTCTTTTATATACATTGTGATAGATTTAAAATATTTTTTTTCAATATAGAAATATTTAACAAAAAGAGCTATAAATTTTAAATAAATTTAATTGAATTAAAATATAATTAAAATTAAAAACTTTTAAAATGAAAACTAAAAAGAAATAAATAAAACGATTTCAAGCTTTTTAATTGTTTTATTAAAATGTTGACAGTTATTATTAATTTAAATTAAATATAACAAAGGCAATCAAGAGCCAACTCCGGGTGGAGGGCGTGAAAAAACTTCTCTCTCAATCGTGTTGGCTGTAAATCATCAATATTTTCTCAAACGTTTCGGACTCTTTTTTTGAGCTTTCTTCAGTGAATCATACCGCCGTTAACGTATGACGTGACGTATAGCGGTACTTTAACGGCGATAGATGATTTACAGCCAATACGATTGAGAGAGAAGTTATTTCACGCCCTTTACCCGCGTTGGCTCTTGATTGCCTTTGTTATATTTAATTTAAATTATATATTATTATAGAGCCTATAATTGGTAATTTTTTCGTAGTTATTATTAAATATAGATATATAAAATATATGTATAATAACAATAAAATAAATATAATATATATTTATAATAACAATAAAAAGATGCAAACAGTTTTTATTAAATATATAATATATAATACACACACTCGCATATATATATATATATATATATATATATATATATATATATATATATGTATATGTAATAAGAATAAAGGATTGAGTAAATATATTATTAAAAATATATGATAAATTATAATAAGAGTAATAGAGTTCTAGTTTATTTTATAAAAATTAATACTTTTTATATGATGTAAATTTTTATAAAACAGTAAAAGCAATAAAAAATTAAAAAAAGAACATTTATGAAATAATTGTACGCAAAATGTCGGAGAATAAATAATGAATGTTACATCCTGTCGGACGTAATATTTCCTGATGGTTCCTCTTTTTCCGCAAAGTCATGATAATAACCATTAGATTGATAATAAAAAAAATAGTCATATCGCCGTATTGCCAGTATGTTAAGAGAGTCAGCTTAAATGGTATGTTAACTGAAATTTCCTCCTATTTTTTCTCATTAAAATTAAGTTAATTTTCTTAAACATAAATTAATTCAATATTCTAATATATTGATCTTTTGAATCAATTTTTTCCATTCCCTCGCTTATTTTCTAATTCAATGACCATCTTCTTTATTGACCACTTTCCTCGATATTATTCATATTTTCACACAGGACACATTTACACTTTTAGTTACATTTAATTTTTCTTATATAAAAAATAATATAATTAGTCAAAACCTATAACTTAACGTTAGAGTCATTTTGATGTCATTCTGACTGATAACTTCCGTACAAATGTATTGTAACATTTGCGAGACAACATACACACTCAAACCTGCATACATGGATTCACACTCAACATTTAATAAACAAAGTGTTATTTAATATATTATAAAATTATGTATGAATATTATAAAATTATATACAAATTTAATGAATACTTTGTTTTTTAACTTGCGAATATATTTAGATTTTATGTTTAAATTATTATTTTCTCATTAACTTTCTCTCACTCCCAGTCCAAAGATTACATTTGGTCCCGTTCCGTCTAAAAGAGATTAAATTCTATTACAAAAAGAAACCACAGAACAGGCTTTTGGAAAAGCGGAATAATAGCGACAGAACCGTCTCTTACTTGCTTTTCGAACTTTGCGATTTGTTCGACCCGATCATTCACCATAATACGTCTGACTTTAATGCAGTAATTGTTATGTTCTTTCTTTGGCACATCCTTCTCTGAACCTGAATGTAACACAAAAATTCTATCAATTTTCATAAATAACACAAACTAAATATTAATATAAATTTTTTTAGTAATAATTAGCAACTCAAACAGTTTTTTAAATTTGTTGTATTTCTTATTCACTAAATTTCGATATGTGGACTATTAATAGCAAGGCATATTATAACGGAAATTTCAACACTCTTCAATTTCTATACTCAATTCTGAATATTGGGCGTAATTCCTGAAATTGTTCCTATAATTCTGTGTGTTAAATGGAATATAATTTTATATGTATAATTATTTTAATGATTTATTATCATGTTTCTTTAATTTACGATTTTTTGTTAATAAATAACTCTATTTTGTTATTATCCATCATTATGATATGAGTACTCTATACGTAAAGAATTTTTCATTTGCTTTTTTTTTGAGATATTTTTAATTCGTTTTTTTTTTGTAAATGTAAACTGTTTTATGAGAGTATTATATATATATATATATATATATATATATATATATATATATATATATACATTTTTAAAAATATGCACTAACAAAAGAATTAAGAATATTATTCACTGGTTAATTCTTTATTAATAGTTTATGTAATTTTATCAGAACATTATTCGGGTTAAGAACTTATTTATTTGTTCGTTACTATAAAAAAATCGTCATTATGTAAAAGAATTAATTATAAAAAATTAATTAAAATTAAAATATTTAAATTTTTACGTTTTAATAATATTTATGTTTTTCAATACTATTTAGCTTATTTAGTAATTAATCATTATATTCTTTAATTTACAATACTTTGTTAATAAATAATATTATTTTGTCATGTTTTATCTGTGGCTGTTTTCTTTGGACGCTCACGCACTGAAAGCGTTATTTTACTTTTCTATGAGATATAATAAGTAACAAAGGTAGACTGATGCTTTCAGTGCGTGCATCTAAAGGGAACACAGCTATTGTGTATAAGTACCTTCCACGTGAATTTTTGCTCTGCCTTTATTCATTTTTTAAAATTATTTTCGCTATAAAAATTATACTAAAATGATATTTAAAAAATGTTTTGTTCTGTACAAATCTTATTAGATCATAATCATCTTCAATGAAAAATGAAAGGTGTTAATATAAGTTTTAATAATAAGAAACTTTTAGACATATTTACTTAATCCTCTTCTTTTCTTTCATAAGTTGCCTTAATTTTTATTTTAATTGTTAAACTGTAAAAATTAGATATCTGCTCTATGTACATATACACGCAGTTTAGTGAAACAAATACAATATAGAGATAGAAAGAGTATGAAATAAAAGAGAGTTTGTAGAAAATAAAATTATATATACATACATATCTTTCTGACGCAAAATAAAAAAAGGGGGAAAAAGAGAAAGAGAACAAAATATAATACGTATTCCATTTGTTTATGTCTTTATAGCTTTAATTTTTATTTTAATTGTTAGAAATTATAATTAAACAATTATACAACAATTGTACAGTTATAGAATTTATTAAACATTTTAGAGAGAGGTAATTACTAATTTATAAAAATTGCACAATATTTATAAATTAGTGACCTTCTTTTTCTTTTTAAAATATTTAAAAACATATCCACTTATATATCATCCATAGCATACCGATAGCAATAATAGTTTTAAAAGTTGCGACGAATTGATCCACTCTGAAATAAATATTTAATAATTTAATAAATTAATCTTACAAATACGTTTTACAAATAAATACTTAATATCTAACATATAAACAACAATGTTCTGTTTATATTTAACACTTACCTTTTGCAATGTGTTTTGGCTGCATCTAATCGATTCATGTCTTCGTGTAAAAGATATTTTTTTACACCTATTATTCCATTTCTTTAAATAATAAAATAAATATTTAATACCTTCAAATTTTCTTTATACATAATGTAAACATTAGAGAAAAGATGTCAAAATTAAACAATATTATAAATCAATATACTACTATCTTACAGCAATTTAAAACTTTCATTTTATCGTGTAGCTGAAGTAAATCTAACATGCTTATTTAATCAATTTATTGTGCATTTGTTGTTTATTTACACAATATGTTAAATTGACTTATACAGAGATTATTTAAAATTCAAATATTTCTTTATATATTTTTAAAATTTATTATATTTTTATTATATATTTTAATTAGCAATAAGTACATTTTATGATAATATGCTATCTGTTTGTGTAAGTTACAAAATTTAATTTATTCTTGTTTTTATTTTTCTTTGTTCTCTTACAGTGCGATTAGTAGAATTAGAGATTAAAATGTTTTATAAACTAACATGGCTTGTAATTCATATATCAAAATTTTATTTTAATACAATATCGATTAAAAAATATAAATATATTGACCAATTAATCCAAATTTTCATTTTATAGATGTATAAAAGTCTATTAATTAAAAATTTCAAATTTGCAAGATAGAAAAAGAAAAAAAAAGAATATGTGTTAATTATCAGAAATGTTACATTTTTAAATACATTAAATAAAAGAAAAAAATGTAATTTTATACTAAACTGATGTATATAAATTATACATATATATATATATATATATATATATATATATATATATATCATTCAATACGTGACAGTACTTTATTATTTATTTATTATTACATTTTTCTATTGTTATCAGTAAAAATTATTTTATAAATTATTTTCTCAAATTTCAATTTTTGTGCGTTTTACAAAAGAAGCAATTTATTCAAAAATTTAGGACAATATTTTTAAAATTATGATACATAATTTAATAAACAGCAAAATACAGTAAATATTTATGGAAATGAGTTTTTAATTAAAAATGAAAGCCTAAAAAATATGCTCTAAATAATATGCTGAATCGATTTTAAAATTTAATACTATTTTCTTTTATTTAAAGTTAAGAGAGAATTGAATACTTACCTAATACATTTTTCTATGTCGGCATCAGAAAGATCGATTGAAAACGCTTCTCGGTCATCAAATGGGATTGATGACATTAAAGCTCGACTATTTGTATTATCAAATTTCCATTCGTTAAACGTAAAATGTTCCAGAGCACGATTAGCCACATATATCTTCTTCTGCAATCCCAAGAGCCTAGTACATATAACATGTTTATATAAGATAATATACATATTCAATGGCATAACTTTAGTTATTATGAGTCCTGGGAAAGTTGAATCCACAAAACCACCACAATAAAAAAAGTATTTGAAAAAATGTGTAATTTTAAAATGGTGTTACAAACTAATATTTTTAAAACACTTTGCGTAAAAAAATACATGAAAATTAATATTCTGAGTTGATAAAAAAATAAATATTTAGATATATGTTTTGTGTTACATTAAATGTTTTGCTTATCCTTGATTACTTTTATACTTTAAGAAATCTACCTGTAAGTATAATATTTTATAGTTATGTGTTTATGTGAATTGTATATATATATATATAACAATTTTTGTTTATTATTTGATTTTTTTGTATATATTTATTTCTGTATATATATATATATATATATATATATAACAATTTTTGTTTATTATTTGATTTTTTTGTATATATTTATTTACTGTATATATATATATATATATATATATATATATATATATATACAGTAAATAAATATATACAAAAAAATCAAATAATAAACAAAAATTGTTTTATTATATTTTTATTCTTGAAAGATAATATAGGAAATAAAAATAAATTTTACAATAATTATATAAATTTTTCTACATAATTCTTTCTACACTTTAATATAATTATCTGATACAATTTTAATTTCTATCTTTCATGTAAATTAAAAATTAAATTATTGATATTTATTAATAATCATTTAATCAGTATTATAAAAATTTTCAAGCTGTAAATTTGATTCAAATCATTCCATTGCAAAATTAAATCCTCTTGAGAAGATAAATTTTTGTTAAGAACTTGTATATGCGTTCAAATTTAAAAATTTGTTTATGTTTCAAGTTTGTTATACGAGAACATAACATAAAACACGAAAAATTAATTATAAAATTAAAATATGTAAGTTTATGCGTTTCAATAATTTTTACCTTATTTTAATAATTTATTTAAAGTAATTATATTCGAAATATTTATCTAATGTGTTATAACCGCTCCTTAAATTTTAAATTACATTAAGAAAATGGCAATAGAAGCAATAAATTTTCTAAACAATTAGTAAATTAGTTAATAAAAATCATTTAATAAATTACATTAAAAAATAAAACGCAAGTTTTTAAATCTAATACATTTCATAACAAACGTACTCTAATTGATGTGTGTGCGCAAACGTTTACGTAATAATAAAACTTATGTTTTATTTTTTAATGTAATTTATTAAATGACATTTGTTAACTAATTCACTGATTGTTTAGAAAATTTATTGTTCCTATCGTCATTTTCTTAATGTAATTAATAATTAATAATATTATTATATTTTTTAATTTACAATGCTTCGTTAATAAATGATGCGATCTTTTCATTATCCATCATTGTAATGTGAGTACCTTCCACATAATGAATTTGTACTGCACTTTCGGTAATCTGAAAAAAGTATTCTCTTATAAAAATTGTCTTAAAAATGATATACTAGTGTAAAAAATATTACAACTTTAGTCAAATTTACTTTATGTAAACCATAATCTACTTCAGGAAGAATTAACGTAAATGTGAGTTTCAATAGTGTTATAGATGATTTAAGATGTGGCAATAATGTTATATTATAATCTTGTATAGCCATTATATGATCGTAAAACGTTGAAGATAAAAGTTTCTAATTTTCAATAGTTATCTCCAAAAGATTGAGCTCCTTTGAAAAGTGGACAGAGAGTAGTTCTAATTTCTCCTCCCATACTACAGTTATTCAACTCTAACACAGGCTGTAAATAATAGTATTACATTATTCACAATAAATAATCTGTATAAAAGAACAATCTCTTTCTGTATTTCAAACTGAGACAACAATATACTCCATTTTAGCGTATTAGCGTATTAGGAGTATTGCATGTATCCGTATTTTTATTATCAAGTAGTTAATTCTTCTGGATTTTCTACCTATATAAGTCAAATTATTTTTTTTTATTAATTATTACCTGAAATTACTGTGCTATAATTCAATATTTATCTTATATATATATATATATATATATATATATATATATATATATATATATATATATATATATACACATACATAATCATAATACATAATTTATTCCGGACTCCCTCGGGTTGCCGGGGTGTTTTCAGGAAACCATCAAACCCCTTACAATCTCCCATGTACTTGCCCATACACATACATATCTACATATATACAAGTTACAATAACAAGATTATACCCTTGTCCTTTTCTCCTATATCCCCGTTAGTTCTTCACCTCCTCTTGTTACATGTCCCCCTTCCCTTTCCTCCGCGAGCCTGGCCATTGTACGACCTTACAAACTGTTCCCCTCTCCATCCCTCCTCTCATCCCCTCTCCCCTTTCTTCCTGTTTCTCCTCTTTTCTCTTCTCTCCTCTTTCCTCCGACTCTCCTCCTGCTCTCTCCGCCCTTTCACTTCTGACCCTTTATCCTTCCTTTCTTCTCTCACCCTTTTTCCTTTTCTTTCTTCTTTCCTCTTTTCTCTATCTTACCTTCCGTTCCGTCCACCCCTTTGTCTCTGACCCTTTATCTTTTCTCTCTGCCTGTTCTCTTCTACTCGTTCTCTTTTTCTTTCCTTTTACTTCTCATCTTTCTCTCCTCTCCATTCTCTGCTTCCCATCTCTTCTCCTCTTCTAACCATCTCCACTTCTTCCCATCCACCCTCAGTTCCCTGCTTGTTGCTATCACTTTCCTGCCTCTCGCTCTTTCTCTTCTTGCTGCCTCCCCGATCCTCCATCTCATCTTCCTCTCCTCCATTGTCAAATCCTCGTCCACTCTCACTCCTCAGTTCCCTCTAATCTCTCCTTCCTTCTCTAATACCTCTTCCCCGTCCTCTCTCCTCTCCATTTCCGTTAGCACCATCCATGTCCTATCCTCCCTTCTTCTTTCTTCTCTCCCTTTCATCCTCAACTTCCTGCCTAATTCCCTCCTAATGATCTCTTCCACCATATATCTCCTTTCCTCCTGATTAGCCCCCTCTATTCCTCTCCATATCACATTTCTTTCTCTCTTCTTTCTTTTCTTTTCTTCCTCTCTTTCCGCTCTCTCTTTTCTCTCCATATCCTTGCGTTCTTTCTCCTTTCTTGTCCTCTCTGCTCTTCCCTCTATCCTCTTCCATACGCTCTCCCGCTTTTCTTTCCTCTCTCTTTCTTTCTTTTTCTTCCCTTTCACCCACTCTTCCTCTTTGTCCTCTTCTACCATCTTCCACCATGCCTCACTCTCCCTGTCCTCCTCTCCTCTTCTTCTCTGCTCTCGCCGCTCTCTCCTCTCCCTTTCTATTCCCTCATCTTCCCACCTTCTCCTTGTCTCTTTTTCCCTCCACTCTCTCTCCTCTCTCTTCTTTCTTCCTTTTTCTTCCCCTTGTCCTATAGCCGCTCCTCTCTCCTTTTCTTCCTCTTTCACCATCTTCTTGCCCCCTTTCTCCTCTCTCTTATTCCCTTCCTCGCTCACTCTCTTTTCTCCTTCTTTCTCTTCCCCTCGTCCTATTGCCGCTCTTCTCTCCTTTTCTTCCTCTCCTCTCCTCGCCACTCCATCATTCCTCTCTTCTCTTCCTCTTCCGACGCCCTTTTGCTCCTCTCGTCTCCTACCTTTCTCTCCTTGCTCTCCTTCCTGTTCCCTAACTCACTATATATCATCCTCACCACTCTCAGCAACTCCGTCACACAGTCTTTCATTTCTCCTATCTGCTCCCTTAACCCTCTTAGCTCCTCCATCTCCCCTAGCTCCTTCTTCCTTCTTTCCTCTTCCTTTCCTCTCTATTCACGCTCTTCTCTCTGTTCTCACTCTTATCTTTCCACTTTCTATCTACCACTTTCTATTCTTCTCTTAACCTCCTTCGCTTGCACCTTATCACTTCTAGACGCACCTGTCCTATCGATCAATCGACCCGCCTCCTACCGACATCGATCCGTCCGCTGTCTTATCCGTGCTGTACCGTTCGAACCGCTACCTGCTGCCATCTGTCCGTCGTCCTCGATACTCCTTACTCTTTCCTGCTCCGTCACTCCGTTCTCTCACACCGCTCTCCTCTCCCCCTTGCCAACCTTTATCTTTCTTGTCCATCTTCCCTCTTTCCTGTCCTCTCCTCTTATACCTCTTCTCTCCTGTATCCTCTCTTGACCTCCTCTCCATCAATTTTCCGTGCAACACTCCTTACTCCACTTTATCTCTCCTTTCTTCGCTTCTCCGATCCTGCACGTCATCTTTCTTTGTCATCCCGTTCCAACTTTCCCGTCCTTATATCTCTCTTCTCTGCTTGACCTTCCCTTCTGCTCCACTTTCTCTCACTACACTGTCCTTCTGCTTCCCCATCTGTCCTTCCTTTCCACTTTCCATTTTCTCCATCCTTGTCAAAACTTCAAAAAACACTCCGAACTCTTACTCGCCCATCCTCTCCGTCCGCCATCTTTACCCTCTCCTTATATATATATATATATATATAAAGAGAGGATTGAACATATATATATATGTTCAATTAATTAATATTTTATTTTAATTATTGTTATTATCATATAACTTCCATACATACATACATATATGGAATAGCCCATACATGCATATTGTTGTTATTATTTTTAATTATTAAAAAAAGTGTTAAAGAAATTTGACAAACTTGACTTTTGTAATCTAGATTAAATAAATTAAAATAATAAAAAATTTAATATTCTAACAATTTATCTTATATATTTATCTTATATCCTTTTTTATAGATCTTTCTCCTATTAACTATATGTAACAGTTACGTAAATCACTTTTGTAATAAAAAAAACTATAATTTAATTATAATAATTAACTAACCATTTCATTGTTAAAGCCAAGGTACATTTCTATTAAATGAGATAAAATGATATTTTGTAACTCTTGTTCTGTAGTATAAGAAAAAATTTTTCAATCAAATATTTCATTTGATCAGGAGCTCCATCTATAAGTATTAAACGTCCAGAGAAATTCTTAGCTTCTAATAATTTTGCTAATTCAATGGCGATTAAAGATCCGAATAAATAACTCACAATTAAAAATTCTTTTTGACTTTGCATTTTCTCCAATATGTGCTAGAAAAATGAAAATATATGAAACAGTATATAAGAAAAGCATGTGCATGCATGCACGCGCAATTGTATATGTATAATCAAATATTTTTTTTATTTAAATAGCAGTTTAATAATAAAATAAATTTTTCAAATAAATTATCTTGTAACATCGTACAGGCAAAAGATATTCTGCTAATTTCATTATTGAACGAGTAAAATCCGGCATATTAAATACACCGTGTTGCAAACATATGACCGAGGATTTAATTGATTCTATTAGTTTATATACGCTTACACATCCGTCAGTTTCTGGTATAAAGAATATTTTGCTTCCAGCAATTTCCTCCTTTGTAGAGAGTTCTACATAAATATCTGAAGTCAAGTCTGAATCCTTAAGTTTTCGAGTCAATATTTTTAAACCGTTCAAATCATTTGTATTATATTCAGTGGCGTCGGATGTCTTTTCTTGTTCGGCTGTATTTGTCATTTCTCTAAGTTTTACACTAGTCAGATTTCGGATATCTTGAGCTGTCAATAAAATATCAAATTCTCTTTCCAACGTCTGTTTAATTTCCACTGCCATCATTGAATCCATGCCTAGTTCAACTAGCGGTATGTTTGGCGTTACTATATTTGGATTTTTTAATCCTATTTTATAAATTAAAGAAGGAATTAAATTAGATAAAAAATTAAATATTTAAATGTAATTTTAATTGGACCTTATCTTAAAATCGCAATATAATAATTATTAAAGTTAACATTTTTGCAATGTTTATAATGCATTATTATTTCAACATAATGCAATCTTAATAATACATTCAGTCAAATAAAAATTTATTTTTATAAATATTTCCTCACGAATCTTTTACATAATAATTGCTTATGAACTCACCCATAATATTTGCAACCGCTTCAAGTGGATTAGTTGCTGTACCAGAGCCTTTTCTTTTCTCAGTAACAATCATGCTGTTTACAATTGGTCGATTTTGTAGCAAGAATACTTCTAATGTGTCCAAGCAAGAAGATATACTTTGTTGCAATATACCTCCGATAACAAGTTCTTTGTTGTCTTCTTGCATATCTGCGACAAGCCCAACGTCACCAATAGCGCCCCATTGTATAGCTAAACCATGTAAACCTTCTTTCATTCTTCTCTCACAAATTCTTTCCATTATGGAATTTGCCATTCCATAATTTGTTTGGCCTGCGTTACCTCTTCCGCATGAAACGGAAGAAAAAACGACAAAATGTCGAAGTTGAGGGCAAATTGTTCTCGATAATTCATCCATCTGTTTTGTCATCCATGCCTTTGACACAAAGGAATATTCGAATGCTTGTGGCGACTGATTCTTGAATATATTATCTTTTAACAACTGCGAGATTGAATATAGCATCCACAGGACCTTGTTTTTCGGCAAATTTTAATATAGATTCACAGTCTTCGTACTTCGAGGTATCAGTGTAGTAACGATTTGTATATTTACATCGTAAGATTTACACCATAACGTTACTCTTGATTGCTGATAACCGTTCTTTATTCCATTTCGTGAAGTCACTACTAGTTTTTTTGCACCACGTAGAATCAACCAATCAATTAATTCTAGTCCAAAACCACCTAGACCACCTAAAACGATGTAACATTTGTCTTGCAGGCAGTAGTATTGGGGACGTGCGAGTATAGACGTATCCAAAGATTCATCTTCTTTATGAATTTTTATCATTATCTACAAATAATATCAATTTAAAACGTTATTATATATATTTTAAAATATTAGAGAGAAAGGACAAAAATGAGAAATGTATATAAAGAATAAGAAACTGTTAGAAAATGTAAAAATTAATAATAGAGATCTATGAGAATAAATAAAGTGTTAAATAAAATGTGGCTATGTAATATAAAGCAATATAAAATTTCAGAGTCAATAGAACATAGTTGAAAAAAAAGAGTTTTTTCAAAATCTTTCTTTTCACACAAAGAAAAGCGATAATTGTGCCAATGTTTAAAAAAATGATTAAAAGGAGGAAATGGAAAATTTTAGGAGTATTTTACTGTTGTATATTACAAGTTGCATAATTATATTAAAGGATATATTGACAAAGAAATTAAAGAGAAAAAAAAGTAAAACGTTATTGCTGAGAATGTAGGTTAGATAGAAAAGAAACACAATACGGATTAAAAAGACACTTATAAATTTTACAGTATAATTCAAAGAATTTTGACCGCTAAAAGAAGTGTCTTTGTTTCTTTTATTTTAAAGAATTTGATAATATCGATAGAGAGTAAAAGTAGTAAACAGAAGTAAAAAAAGGCTGTTACAAAGATTAATATAACTATTTAAAGAAACAAAATACAAAATAAATAATAATAGAAATTTTGAGGCAACAAAACAACAAAGATTGTAAATTCGATTATTCTAATATTTAGTTTGGATACAAAAATAAAAATCGAATAAAGTCAAATTAATGGCGTAACAGTGAGAGATTTTGATTGCTAACATATACTGATGATGTAGTAACGTTAGAAAAATGTTTTAGAAAAAATGTGAAAAAATATTTAAAAGGGATTGATATCGAATTAAAAATATTAAAAAGGATTAATTATGAACAATAATAAAATTAACAAACGGGGATTTTATTAAGGAAAAATAAAAAAAAATATAATTTAAAAATAGAAGAGAACTGAAAGAGAGAGGGAGAAAGAGAGAGAGAGAGGGAGAGGAGAGAGAGAGAGAGAGAGAGAGAGAGAGAGAGAGAGAGAGAGAGAGAGAGAGAGAGAGAGAGAGAGAGAGAGAGAGAGAGAGAGAGAGAGAGAGAGAGAGAGAGAGAGAGAGAGAGAGAGAGAGAGAGAGAGAGAGAGAGAGTCAACCAAGAGAGAAAATAAATCGGATGACAAAGAAAAACTAGTAACATGAAAGAAAAAAAAAAAAATAAATGAGCTAACAATAAGATATAATAACTTAATTTATAATTGTTACATAAATTTATGTAACAATTATAAATTAAGTCCACTTTTAAAAGCCAAAAATTAAAATATGCACTTATACATTATATATGTATATTTCAAAAAATTACAAGTTTCTAAGTTTAATGTTCAAGAATAAAAATATTGAGTATTTAAAAAATAATTTTTTATTGTAATATTAAAAATAACCCAAAAGACAAAAATTGTGTGCATTTTTTGAGAATTTAATACTCTAATTATTCTGTTTATTTTATGTATATTGGAAAATATCATACCTTGCTAATATGCTTTCCAGCAGCCATATATCTAAAAGCAGTTTCAATATCATCTCTTTCAAAGACTTTTCTGCATAACGGTTTGATGGCGCCATTCTTTAAACCTTCTTTTATTATGTTCCATAATATTGCCTTTTTCTCTGGTTTTGCAGAAAATAATTTATCTAGTAAAAAAAATATGAAAACTAATGCCTTTGGAAAATGCAAATATTTCTAAAGGATTATTAGAAACCATATCAAATTTTCCAATTTCGAGGAAACGACCACCCTTTGCTAAGCAGCGAATCGATTGTTCAAAACTCGTGTCTCGAGAGTTTCCAATATGATCTTCGGGAATAGAGGGAAACGTTTCTCTTATAAAGTTTTGTTTCTCGACACTCCCAACCGTTATAAATATTTCGCAACCTTCGTGAAGCACAAGATAAATCGCTGCTTGACCAATGCCTCTCGTACCTGAATGAATTAACACTTTGTCGCCTTTCTTCATTTGACCTCTCAAATACAAAGCATAATAGCACGTGCTATATACGCAGAGAACCGTCGCTGCGTCTTCCATCGTCTACTCGTTAGGTATGATCCAACTAAGATATTTGTCAGCTACGCGAATATTCGTCAATCCGCTAAATATAATAATTAATGAAAATCATATATAAATGTATTAATTATTATATTGTATACCTAATATTAAAGTCATATTAAAGTGTTTTTATTTTGAATGATATTTTGTAAGAGTTAAAAGTAGCATATCTGAAATATAACAATTTTTTGTTTCTCGCTTTATTTGAAAATCATTTCTAATTTGAATACAAGAAATTTATTCTAAATAGTTTGTTAATTAGAAATATATTAATTAAAACTCATCTATATCGCTATCTTACCCAGTTGAACACAATCCCATTATTCTTTGTCCATTTTGGTTAAAGCCAACAAATTCCATTCCAATTAAAGAATTATTGTTTTGTTCAACTGCGATAGATTCGACGGTGAGTCTACCGCTAGCTATCATAATATCTCTAATATTGATGAATGCATAAACTATCTTTATTAAATTTTCTTCATTAGTGTTGACAATAGGTACCTCATTTTGAACCCAATAAAGAGTACTTAGATCACCTCGGATCTAAAATACATAAATATAATAAATTATTTTAATTTTATTAAAGTTACAGTAAATTATTATTTTATTAAATTATATAAAAAGTATCACAAAGCATTATTTAAATTTTTCCTAAATACCGAATCTCTTTAACGTACCATTTGAGAAACATAAGCACTTTTTACGTATTTTGGTTCTAGTAAAGATAATGGAAAAAAAATGCCTGTAAGATCCTCAAATGCTATCAGAACGTATAACATTGATCGACAAATCTAGCTGTAGCTGATTCATGTACAACAATTCTTGCAATGAAAAAATAGGCGCATCTTTATCCTGAATAAATACACCTCTAATCGTTTCACCGCCCGATTTTTTTCGCAAACAATTAACAAGGCCGATTAATCCGCATTCGAAATCTCCTTCTGCAATGACTATAATCCTTGTATTTGTAGTCTCATCATCTGCGTTCATAAGTGATTGAAGTTTAGCTACCCATGAAAATTCATAATTGTTTACATGTACAATCTGCTGATTTCCTTTAATATTTTGTATTCTTCTTAATAATATAATTGTCTTATCGTTGGTGCGTTTCTCTAAAACTACTTTTAATCCATACTTATCCAAACATGAGTAGTCGTAAGTAGCATCCAACTCTTCCAATGTCAGAAGAAAGCCCTTTGGCATCATGACCAATAATAATTGTTCATATAATTCGTTCTTATTTTTTGTTAAAATTCCGAAACCAATGACCATTAAAAAATTTTCATTTTTTGTCAGTTTCCTAAATTCTGTTACACTAACGTTGTCAGGCAAAGCAATATCTTTGAACTGCTCGTGTGTTGTGACCAGTTTTATATTAGACTGAATTTGTGGTAATTCTTCTAAAACTGTATTCACAAATAAACAATTTAAACTCTCCGTCATCACTTGATCGCAATCCTCGATAAATTCGATAATTTTTACGTTTATCATATTGTAACACTCAAGCGCAATGTGCACCGACATTCTTATTGCATCTTGCAAAGACATCACAGTTAAATCTCGATGAGCAACAAACTTGTACTCTTCAAGAACGGGATTGACTACATTTTGTCGGCGAGATATAGCTGTAGCTGTGACGCCGTATATTTCTACTCCTCCAGATATCAAAGTATCTAAATGTTTATAATTCTGTACAAGGATTTCTGCAATATAACACAATAACATATTAAATATATGCATATTTAAAAAAAGTAATATTTTTTTGTTAAATATTGTGCTTACTTATAACACTGTAAACTTACCGTTTTTTTTATTTGAAAATTTTCTGATGTGTTCTATATGAGATTTTGGGTCAATTACTATTTTACGAATTCTTGTTGGTACAAAGAGACTTCTCGTATTCTGTCCTAAAATCATCATCTGTAACATGTTGTCCATAAATGTTACCCAGTTGTCAGACCAGACGATATGACCATTCTTTCCTGTCACTGACGCGCTTTTTAGTCCACGAAATTCGTACATATATTGATAACCACGAAGTTTTAATTCTTTATAGATATCTTTCATAGTCATCTCTTCTTTGTCATTGTTATTTCGATCACTAAATGTAGTACTTATTTTCTCGTTTTCAATATTAACTGGAACTCGTACTGTTCCAGTAACGACAGCATTATCTCCTTCGATTATTTCGAATTTGTTACTACCTGTAAGAATATCGTAAGATAGTAGTTTCTTGTAAATATGGTTAATAATGATATTTTAAGTTTTAAGAAAAATGATCATGATATTGTTCAGGATCTGCAAAATTAATTATTAACGATCGTTTCGGCGCTCATAATTAATAGCGCCTCGGAAGCGAAGCGCGCACGCGCACAGCTCCGAATCAGAGCTCACGTTACGAACGCCCAATCGCAGGCCATTTCTTCGCTATTGTTCGAGGCTCGTCTTAATAAACTCGGAGCCTCGTTTAATAATAAACAATCTCAACGGCTAATTGTGCCTTTCTAGAAGATTCTGACAACAATTCAACGACAAACAAACAAGCAAAAACTGCTAGCGATCGAGAAAAGTCTGGAATCTTCTAGAAGGGCACAATCAAATAAAATAAAAGGTTGACGCGAGAAGCGCGCCGCGTACTTCTCGCTAAGTTTCGTTTAAGCTATAGCTATAGAAAGAGTAATTGCGTCGCTCGCTCTAATTGTGAGTCTTTCGAAATCTCTCTACCCGGTGATCTTATCACGTTGCTCGCGCGGTGAGACTAATTAGCTTAATTTTAGTTGTTTTTATCCGCTCCGTAGTTTGCGATCAGCGAGATAAAAATTCTCGATAGTGCGCGTCGAAAACCCTAAGCCGGCTACGCCTTTTCGATCTCTCGAACCAATTCAAGAATCTGTAAATAGTGTAAATAATATTGAAGGACTTTGACCCTTTTATTAAATTTTTGTCTAAAGTGTCGTCCGTCTTACAACCTGACTCTTGTCCGTTGTCCGTTTATCGTCTCAAGACTCCTAGAACGTTTTAGTTCGCTATCGATCGTCCGGCAATCCGCGATATCTCGCGCTCTCGCGAACAGATATGCTTTTTTGTCAGAAACTTAAATTAATATTTTTAATAACCAGTAAATTATAAATAATTTTGTAATTAAATTAATTACAAAAGATTAAGTTAGCTGTAGTATCTTCTAATCGTACTTTATTGAGCGTATAGATTTTTGCAATTTTATGCTGTGCTTGTCAGAGGAATGCTTAAATGCAAAACAACAAAACTATATATACATATTTGTGATCCGCATTACTAATTGTAGTTCAATTTTAATGTTAATAAGGTATTTTAAAAGTATCGATTTAGTTTTTTATTAATAAAATTAGAATTATGCATTGAAATTCTTCAAAGTTTAAAATGCTAAGTATGCTATGTTTAATAGCGAATTCTATTGGTGCACATTACAGGTTATCGTACCCGGCAAAAAATTTTTATATGTAATCAGACAGAAATAGTCGTATCTAATTATATAAATTTATATATGAAATTTGTCCATTTTATATACGTATAATTATACATAAAATGTTGCAAGCATTGTGTATAAGTATGTATAAGCTTACATATACATAATTCTAATTGCAGCTATCAATCCATTTATATATAAATATACGTAACGTTTTATACGGTGTCATCTATAATTATATATATTTTTACACAATTGTGTAGAATACTGTAGAATAATTATATTCAATTCTGCATAACTATACATAAAAAATTTTTTATCGGGTACTCATATGTACAATGTAAGCATAAATAATTAAGGTAATAGGTACTTTTGCTTATATTGTAGATTATTTATGTTTATATTATAAATATTATATAAAGTAATTAATAATATAAATTATTATTATCATTATTCGTATTGGACAATAATAATATCTTTTAGTATTAATTGTTCTGCCTTTTTAATTATTTATGTCAATATAAATTTGTGTGCATTAGTACAGTTTAACCAAGTTTACCATAAAATGAATTAAATTTATTTGACGTTTTGAAACAAAATATTCGTATGATACTTAACAATTAAATCTACCGAAAATAATTTCTATAAGGTATTTAAGATAATAATAAATAATATTTATAAAAATATATAATTAATTAATGTAATTAATAAAAGATTATATTATTTGTATTATTACTTGTAAAAGAAGTTATTTTAGTTATATATTATTCAGTTATTATATTAAAAACTAAAATCCGTATTTATTTGAAAAGAATTAGTGATTGTAGCTTTCCTAGTGTAATCTTATTGTTAGTCTAAAGTCTAAAACAAACATAATACGGAAATAGAAACAAGTGAGTATTTTCAAAAATTGGAAAACTCATTAATCTTTGAAATCTGAAATCTTATCATTGTTTTAATCAGTGTCAGACATTTTCGTTGATTCAATTTAAGGTAGGAGAAACAAACATTTTGATATAGAATCTATCACATATAATATTATCAACAGAATGATAGCATAAATGTAGTTTATACTCGATTTTTACTGTCAATTTACAGTAAACTGTGTTGTGAATTTATTTAATTTTTACAAAATGTTTTTATTTTTGCTTTTTTAGTGTTATGGCAATTTCTTGGCAAAGTTAATATAAACATATAGTTATATGTATATATACATACATAATTTAAAATTTAAGAAATTAATTTATACTGTCTATAAAAATATTTTAAAAACGAAAATAACGTTTCTTAATTTATGGTTTCAAAAACTATTTTTTTATTAGTGCTTGACGGTCAAAAAAATTGAATACGTTTAGAAAACGTATATGAACCAGATATGTGCTACCTGAGTAATTATTATATTTATCAATTTTCTCACAATCAGTAAAATATAAATTTAATGTAGATGTAGTATTACTAATATACTTAAATTTTTGTTTAATTCTGCTGTCACTATAAACATAAATGTATAGACCGAGTGTTGAGGAATGGGGGTAGGTGCTCACGTAGAAAAAGACAAATTGAAGTGTGTGACCGTGCGTTCTCTCTCATTCGCGTAAATGCACACTGCATGGAGAGAAAAACGCACGGTCACACATTTCAATCTATTTTTTTCTACGTGAGTGTCTACATCCACTTTTCAAATAAACAAAAACGCACGGTCTATAGTCTATACTTTTATGTCTATGTCTGTCACTCTCATCATTAACTGTTTATTTATTAAATACAAATCTTTTCTTAATTTATTTTTCTCAAATTTTATTATTTATGCGTATTTCGAATAAAAATTTTTTATTTTTTTATATATGTAGGAATAAAAACGCATTATTTAACATACTGCATTCCTCAGAGCACTGTTATTAGAAGATAAGTTTTATGTGCGCGCGTGCGACGTTGCAGGCGATAGCGGCTAGATCATACAACACAAGTATCTAGCATTGTTTATAACAGAAAAGTATCGGTTCACCGTTGCGTCATTAGCGGCTAGATCATACGGTGCAAGTATCTAGCATTATTTATAACAGATTAAAATACTGAGAGAGCACGATGAATCAGTGCAGTCTCTCAGAGCAGTCTGCATTCAGCCGTCATTCTGTGCGTACACCATTATATTATACTCTATATCTTCAATAAATCATTTTCTTAGTTAATAACATCTTTCTGTCCTCCATATCCCACATATTTTTGGGGGCTCTCGTCCGGGATAGGGACAGAGATCAGGATCGAGGCTTTAGAGTGCAGTGCCAAAAGAAGTTGAAGAAGTTCAAGACGTTCACGAATCTCAAGACGTAATTTAAAGAAGTTCGTGAAAAGTTCAAGACGTTAAGGCGTAAAGTTCAAGAAGTTCGAGGCGTTCACAAATCTCAAGACGTAATTTAAAGAAGTTCGTGAAAAGTTCAAGACGTAAAGACGTTAAGACGTTGAGGCGTAAAATTAAGAAGTTAAGACGTAATTTAAACAATGTCGGAACCAGGCGCTAGCACAGAAAACGACGATCTGCATATGAAGCTCACGAATATGATGATGGTTAAGTTGAAGAATTAAAAAGACGAAAGTTGAAAACGACGAGACCGAAAAATGAGCTCATCCTAAGACTGTTACCATTTATGCAACTCGAACTTCAGCATGGTGAAATGGAATATCACGACGATGAGGATGAAAGTGACAACGAAAACGAACAAGGAAGACACACGAAAGAGCAAGAAGATGATGGTGAAAGTGATACACATTCGAGTGACGAAGATGAAGCACCACTTGCCGAAAGAAGACAAAATAAAACAAGAAAAGCTCGAGTAAATCAGTTACTGACATTCAGAGATGTTGAAGAATCCTTAGAGACGTTCAACGGAGATGACAAGGTCGACGTGAAAATATGGATTAAAGACTTCGAGGAAATGGCTGAATTGTGCGAATGGTCCGACACCCAGAAGGTAGCATATGCGAAACGCCTTCTTCGTGGATCAGCGAAGCTGTTCGTAAAATATGAAAGATGCACAAAGACATGGAAGAAATTACGGTGCGCATTAAAAGAAGAATTTGCTAATGTTGTGGACAGTCATGTAGTGCATCGAGAGTTATCGCGGCGAAAGAAAACAATTGACGAATCATATCAAGCATACATATATAAAATGCTCGAGATCGCTGCACAAGCTAATATTGATACGCCATCGGTAATTCGATATATTATTAAAGGTATTCAAGACGACGCAGTTAATAAAACAATATTACATGGAGCAAAAACAATACGTAAATTAAAAGAAAAGTTTGTGCAATACGAAGCGATAAAAGGGGAAGGCAAATCAAAGACGAAGCAGTCAAAGTGGGAGGAAAAGAAAAAGATGACACGAGGAGACACAAGTTCGACGGAGACAAGAAGATGTTTCAACTGCGGTAGCAGAGATCATTTGGATAAAGTGTGTCCGACGAAAGACAAAGGTGCCAAGTGCTTTAAATGCAATCAATATGGACATATCGCGAAATCATGTAGAGGAACAGTAAATTTGCAGAAAGAAGCCGCATGTGTAAATGCTAAAAATCCGCAACAAAAGCAGATAAAGCAGGTAGAAGTTGCGAATCAATGCTTTATTAGTATAATAGATACGGGTAGTGATCTTGATGAATCGAGAATGTTATGAAAAAATAGGTCGTCCGAATTTAAATAATAAGATAAACTTTGACGGTTTAGGCTCGTTAAATAATAGCACGTACGGTTCATTTGAAATAAATGTTATTATTGACGGCGAAATATATAAGATCATATTTCATGTTGTCGACGATAAAATAATGAAGCATGCAATCTTGATTGGTGCTGACTTTTTGAATCAGGTAGAATTACATGCAGTAGGAGGTCAAGTAACTATCCGAAAAATTCCTGAAAAATCAATTTATGCGAATAATTCAGAATTACCTGAGGTATTAAAAGTTGATATAATAGAAGACGCGAATCCATTTGATTTTTCATATGTTTCCGATAAAAGCACACGACAAGAACTAGAAGTCATTGCAAAAAATTATGAGCCCAAGAAAACGCGTGAAGTCAACGTTAAAATGACATTAATTTTGAAAGATGATATTCCAGTTTAACAAAGACCACATAGATTATCTCAGTCGGAAAAGCAAGAAGTTGATAACCAATTAAAAACATGGATAGATGATGGGTATTATAACCTTCTAATTCTGAGTACGCAAGTCCTATCGTGTTAGTAAAAAAGAAAAATGGTGATACAAGAATTTGTGTTGACTTCCGAAAATTGAATAAGAAAATTATAAAAGACCGTTACCCATTACCATTGATTGAGGATCAATTAGATTGTTTACAAGGCGCGAAAATTTTCAGTACACTCGATCTAAAAAACGGATTCTTTCACGTTGAAGTAGCTGAAGAAAGTAGGAAGTACACTTCTTTTATTGTTCCCACAGGTCAATATGAATTTATGCGAATGCCGTTTGGACTTTGCAATTCCCCTGCAGTGTTCCAAAAATTTATAAATGCTGTCTTTAAAGATTTAATTTCTGAAGGAGCCGTATTAACTTACATGGACGATTTAATTATACCTTCACAAGATATTGAGCAAGCAATTAATAATTTAAAGCGTGTGATAGAAGTATCGAGTCAAGCTGGACTGCATGTTAACTGGCAAAAATGTAAATTTATCCAAACAGAGATTATATATTTAGGACATATTGTGACGAATGGAACTATAAAACCCGCGGAATGCAAAACTAATGCAGTTATGAAATTTCCAGTTCCAAAATGTATCAGAAACGTGCAAAGTTTTGTCGATCTTACAAGTTACTTTCATAAATTTATTTATCAATATTTAATGATAGCGCGACCATTAACGAATCTTTTAAGAAATAACGTAGAATTTCGATTCGGAAAAGATGAAGAACACGTATTTCAAAGTTTAAAACTAGCTTTAAGTAATAAGCCTGTTTTAAGATTATATAAAACTGGTGTCGAAACAGAATTGCACACAGACGCTTCAAAATTTGGTTACGGTGCGATTTTAATGCAAAAAGATTATTCAGATAATGCTTTTCATCCAGTTTACTTTGCAAGCGGAAAAACTACTCCAGCAGAAGAAAAATATACTAGTTACGAGTTAGAAATACTCGCAATCATTAAGTCACTACAAAAATTCAGAGTATATCTGTTGGGTATTCATTTCAAAATTGTTACTGATTGTAAAGCGTTTGCTTTAACGATGAACAAACGAGATTTATGTGTTCGCGTAGCCCGATGGGCTCTCGCATTAGAAGAATATGATTATGAGATTCAACACAGACCGGGACGAAACATGATGCATGTAGACGTATTAAGTAGATATCCCCTTCCGGAAACCCTACTAATAAGTAATAATAATAACGGTCTAATCGCTAGATTTAAAAAAGCTCAGAGTACAGATCAAGATCTGCAGAAAATTATCAAGTTAGCAAGACTTAATAAAGTCGATAGTTATATATTAAGAAATGATTTACTGTATCGTGATAGAAACGGCGAATTATTGTTAGTAGTGCCTAAGATATTATAAACTTCAATAATTAGACAGGTGCACGAGAAATGGAAAGTGAAGATGAAGAGGAAATCGAGAAAAATCATGATTAGTGCGCGAACATTCGAGGGCGAATGTCTTGCAGGATGGCCGAAATGTAGGATTAAAAACGCATTACTTAACATACTGCATTCCTCAGAGCACTGTTATTAGAAGATAAGTTTTATGTGCGCGCGTGCGACGTTGCAGGCGATAGCGGCTACATCATACGACACAAGTATCCAGCATTGTTTATAACAGAAAAGTATCAGTTCACCGTTGCGTCATTAGCGGCTAGATCATACGGTGCGAGTATCTAGCATTGTTTATAACAGATTAAAATATTGAGAGTGCACGATGAATCAGTGCAGTCTCTCAGAGCTGTTTGTATTCAGCCGTCATTCTGTGCGTACACCATTATATTATACTCTATATCCTCAATAAATCCTTTTCTTATTTTATAACATCTTTCTGTCCACCATATCCCACATATATGTATCTAATTCGTAAAATTATTTTAATAGTACAAGTTACCTTTTTGAAGCATAAGAATTAAATTGACTGGATTTTGTTTTGACAAAATCGTAGAACGTACAGAATTGACATCTTCAAATACAATTGGTAGATCGAGATAATATATCGTTTTCAACCAGCTAATCATCTGCCATATAAGTAAAAGATACCCTGTGGCCGGTAATAAATTTTTTCCATTAATGACATGCCCGGTCATATATGAAAATTCTTCATCTAATAAATTAATAGTAACAATCACTTACCCTTTGGTAAGTTTTCTTTGTCCGGAATAATGATATGTATACCAATCTTCGGAATAATTCCATCTGCAAAGATTTCATTCAATAATGTATAAAATATTAGTGTGTCTACTGTCATACAGTTACAAATAACGTAATTTAATTTCCTATAAATATAAGTTTATGATAAAGTGGGCTAATACGCTAGATGTAAACACGTAAGGAAATTAGATAAAAATTACATGATAATATAAATAAAATACATCGAAGAATTTATTATTTCGGGTCATTTTCAGTAACTAAAAAATTAGAATTAACGATAAAGATTGTGTAATGCTCGGCGGCGTATTACCTCAAAACGATCTCGCGTGATTGTTTATTTATATGGATTTATATCATCTATAAATTTTTATCTAATTTTCTTACGTGTTTACGCTCGTATAAACTCGTTTTCATAAACATGTATTTGTATTATTCTGAGCCTTTTTTATTTTTAATTTTAATATTAATTTTGTATTTTTTGAAATTCTTTTATCTTTTGTTCTACAGTAAAAACTTGTGCTAAATCAATAATTTAATCATTGTAATTTACCTTACAAGATGAGAAATCATCGGTGTACCACGACTTACAGGAAACTTAACTTTCGGACATAAATTTGCAATCTGCGTTTGTAATCCTGCATTATAAAGCTTTCCACTTCCGTGTAAAAATATTTCAATATTCGGTTTGTAAAAACATTGATATAGACCGACATTTGTTATTGTTGTTTCCAAGGAATTATTAAGAATGTATTGTAGAATGTCATGCGGCACTATCTCAATCGTCACTGCGTCGTTTGGAATAACACACACAGATTCTGAGAATAATACCGGGGCTAGTAGATGATTTGTATAATATTTTGCTAGACATGAGTCTGAGGATGCGTTGAACCAGTTATAAGATTTATTTAAAACATTCAATTTCCACTTTGAACTTGAAGATGTTTTCCGTGGTAATATTTGAGTCAAGTATTCCAAAAGTTTAATTCTTGCAGGCTCGACGTAACGACTATGAAAAGGTATATGTCCACAGGAAATTTCTTTTACAGAAATGTTGTCATTCTATCAGAATAAGAAATAAACTTTATTATTTATTTAATTCAACATAGTTATAAGCATGATAAATTTATTTATACTATTTGAATATTTTCAAACCTGTAGCTTAGCCAGGAATTCTCTTACAGACTATGTTGGTCCACTCACGATAGAATTATGTGAATTATTGTAACAAGCTATATCAATATCCAATGAACACATATTCTTCAAAGTTTTGAAATCAACATTAATTTCAGCCATTAAACCATGTGTTATTTTTGACTTAAGAAATGTCAAGCCAGCATAATATGCCAACGTGATCGTTTCTTCGGCCGTCAAATACCCATCGGCATATCCACAAATCAACTCACCAATGGAATCACCCATTATAATATCAGGAGTTATACCAATACTTGTTAAAAGATCAACTGTTCCAATCTGCAATATATTAATTTTTTCTTTTTATATTCTTCTTTTGAATAATATTATAAAATATTGTAAATTTAGTTTTTTGCATATTATTATGTATATCTGAAAAGCTCTTCTTAACTTCAATTCTTTTATAAAAATTTTTACTTTTTTATGATTTTTAAAGATAAAACTTCACAAAAATATGATAATATAAAAAACATCTCGCGATATATAAACAATATATTTTATTTATACATACAAATACGTTCATACCTGCAGTCCAGTGAGGCCTACAAATAAGTTAACTACGTTGTCAACAATATGTGTGTCTTCATTTATTAAAATATCTGTGACAAATATACTATGAGGTCTTAAGACAGTATCGCATTTATGGATTGCTCTTGTAAATACTGGAAATTTCATTAAAGCTCGACCTATCAATATTTAAAAAATATATATTATTGCATAATATTGTTGACACGAGCGTTGTTTCAAATAATGTAATACATATTTTAATGGTTCTAAACATACATAAATAAAATTGTTGAAAGTTTTGTTGTGCCTCCGGGAGGGGGCACAGGATTTTTCAGGATTCGTTCAGGGAAGGCCGGGGACACGACGGACAGTGGCCTCTGTTTATTTTAATAATGTTTTTAATTGCTTACTTTCTTCGTTTTATTGTAATAAATAACAGTTTAAAAGAAATCAATGGTTTGGTATTTTGTCACTGCTCTCTGCGGACGTTATGTCGCTTGCGTTTAGTATCGGTTAAAGTGAGAGAGCGGTATCTCTCGTATACAGGTAGTCTGATACGCGTAGACTTATCTGCGGCGCGCATATATCTCTTAGTTATTCGTGCATCTCGTTCTATTTAATAACTGCCCGTGACGATTATTACTCGTTAGGATCTTTTTTACGACTGCCCGTGACGACTATTACTCCTTAGGATCTGATCAACGACTGCCCGTCGCTTCATCGCGGCGGGTGCTGTTCTTCCCCTCGAACTGCATGATTCTTCGGAGGGGATCCCTTAGCAACATGACCAAATATGGTTATGTTGCTGAATTCGCGTTTTAGTGCAGGCGAGGAAGTTCAAAGTCGAATTTCCTCGCTTGAACTTTTAGCAATTCGGCGACACCTTTCCGGTGCGTCTCCGAGAGCGCTTTCCGGTTTCGCGTTCGCGCTCGGTCTCGGGCGCGCGTGGCTCGCTGCGTCAGCGGCTCGCGCGATTATCGCTTCGGTCGCGATGCATTCCTGCATCAATATAATTATATGTATATATATTGTATATTCATTAATTAAATATATAGCTTTTTCTGGGGCTATAACAGTTTTTTTATTTTACATGTGCTTCCTTGGTGGAAATAATTTTAGAATTTCTCACACAAAAATTACTCAAAAACTACAATTTTTTATAATACAATTATAACTTTTTAGATTTTTACGTAATTTTTACGCCAAACCACGTGATTTGGGTCACCTTTATAGTTTTTCATTTTACGTAGAAAGTTATGAAATTTTCTACAACTACATTATATATTTTAATCAAAAAAAATTGTAGTTTTTCACTTTTTCATTCATTTGGACATATTTATTTGTTTAATTGTCCAAAAATCAATTTAATATACATGTATGAATTATTTGTATGGGGATTGTACCAGAAATTAGACTGATAGAAATAATCCTTACAATATTATTAGTTATATTTTGCAAGTTTTATAGTTGCTTATGAGAAAAATTTGAAAACAGCTGTACATAATAATAATCACGTCCGGCATAGTGGTAAGAAAATTAAATATAATTAAAATAACTTACTTTTGTAACTTATTACATCGGTCATAAAAATATTTGTGAAATGTTGTAGAAAGTTGTGGATAATTGTAATTTTTACAATAATCTACAACTTTTATAATTTATATTACTCATAAAAATATTCGTTGTAAGTAAAAAATTGTAAATATTTTTACGACTTATTATTAAATTTTAGTACAGAAAAAAAATTAAAATACGTTTCTTTTTCTTTTGCTGACATTTACGATTAGTAAAAATTAATGTAAGTGTGCTGAAAACTAACTTTTTAACATTAATTGACTTTATTTTCCATTTTTTCTTATTGAAATTAAGCAATTTCACAATTTCTTTTGCCCTATAAAAACATGGTAGCCACTATGAAAAAAAATCTTATAGCTATTTGGCAATTTTTTGTTAAATTCAATGTACTTCAAAGTATAAAAAAATGTGAAGAACAAATTTTTGTTGTTTTTCCACACAATTGTTTTCTGAGTCAAAACAAAAAAAGAAAAATCGATAATTTTTACGTTATTTTCATCCATTTATAATTTATAGCATATTTATATGTTTGTTAAGAAAATTTGATAATTGTATCATTGGAGCAAAGTTTCAGCTTTAAGAATCTTTCTTGCTCATTGCGGTACTTACGATGATTTTTGACGGAGTTATGAGCGATCAAATTCAAAATGCTTATTTTTTATTTAATCGATGATAACTCGGTAAAAAAAGTCGTAGACAAACTTTAAAAAATAATTTTGTAGGAAAAACTTTAAGCTTTCACATTAGAAAGTTAAAAATTTTCACAGATTTGTTAGACACATGACAGGCCCATAAAGTGAGAAAAAAATTTCGCATTTTGCCCAGCTCGTAGTTTCTTACATGTAAAATTACAAACTTAAAAAATTACAAACATAAAAATAATACTAAGCTTTCGAAAGTAGAGATTTCAAACTTTAAAACTATTATTTTTAATTTAAATTTCGTTGTGTGTGTGTGTGTTTATTTATAAAAATACGTAAATTTTGTTGCAAAATTATTTCCATTAGGGTACCAATAGTATCGTTACTATATTTTAGTTTATATCAAAATCTAGTTATACTCAATAAATGTAATTCAAAGAATTACAAAATTTGCAAACTAAAAATATTATAACTGTTAATTTTTTATAGTCTAACACATTGTAAACAAATATGTTATATCTTAATAATTGTTAGATTTTACATTGTAATATGATGTGTGTGTGTGTACGTGTGTCTCTGCGCGCGCGCGCACTTGTGCGTGTGGTTTACTTACCCATGTTGAAAGACTGAGATCCAATTCCAGAAAATACGAAGCAAATCGGTCTTTTTGTACATACGTTGCGTTCTATTTTAATAATTGCGTAATCGGAGAGTTTAGATCCAACAATTATATATCCTCTGTAAGGATGACCTTTTATATTGTCGCTATGAATATGATGTAGCAGAGAGATATATTCTACATCTATTGGCCGATTGTGTACCTATAGACATATCAAATATGTAACAATTATCTTTATCTTATTGTTAATAGCATATTTTGGAAGTTAAATAAAATTAAGAATTTATTAGTACAAGGTGTATCAGAGCGCTCGCATCAGGTGTTTTTTTTTTTTTTTTCGAAAACCAAGAGTTTTATAGAAAAATGTTTTGTTTCTTACAAAAGTTTTGTAACTTCAAAAGGGACGGAAAATGATGCCATTAGTTTGACTTTGAGTAAGTTTCAAGATTATGTGAAGATTAACCTAGTTTTTAAATTCAACTATTCTAATTTTTTTATATAAATCGATTTTTTGCAATATTTGACGTAAAATTTTAAAAAGATATAATGAACAAATTTGTATGGTTTACAAGATATTTAATACTTTAATGTGATATAATTTTACGTAAATTATGAAATATTTCGTAAAACATTCATTTTTCAATTATTTTTGTCTCAATACTTTTTTATGTGTAGAATAAGGAGATAAATTAATTAAGGTAAAAAAAGCATTAGTTATTTTTAAGAAATAATATGAATTTATAATGAGTAATTACATTATATTTTTTTGCACTTGATTATGATTTTTTTAAATAAATTAATTTCCTAGAATATTCTGCATAAGAAATTATAAAGGTGTTATGTGCTAAAATAAATATTTTTTTTAGGTGTATTTTATAGTTTATGTAAAATTATGTCAAATTAAAGTATAAAATATTTCGTAAAATATAAAAAGTATAAAAATCTCGTAATTATTAAATTTTAGCCATCACACTGTTATAACTTTTTATGCAGAATATTGCGAAATCGATTTATATAAAAACTCAGGGTAGTTTCATTTAAAAAAACTATGTTGACTTTCATATAACGTGTACTCTCAAAGTCAAACTATCTCTACCTTTTTTTCGTTTCAAGCCAAACAATTTTTGTCTGAAACATTTTTTTCTAAAACCCCATGATTTCCAGACATTTGATTGTCAAAGACAATATTAGTATTTGAAAATGTTATTTAAGTTATTTAAGAGGTTAGAAAAAAATTTGTTTTCTCAGTAATACTTTCATGAATATAACATGAGTAAAATATGGCAGATTATTGTTCGATTTTCGTGTAGCAAATAGCTTGAAAGATGACCTGATTCGTCCACACTGATTTTTTATGGAATCCTGCGGTCCGTCATCCCGTCATCCCCGTAGACAGTATTGATTGAAACTGTCTAATTACTCCCGAGAAACAAATTGACATATTGTTTCGGTGACCGTGTCAAATGTTAATATAATGTACTCACGTTAACAGTTTCAATGAATGCTGTCTATGGGGATGACGTGATAACGGACCGCAGGACTTCATTAAAAATCAGTGTAGACGAATCTAGGTCATCTTTCAAACTATTTGCTACACGAGAATCGAACAATAATCTACCACATTTTACGTCATATACTCATGTTCATCAATACACTGCGTCATTTCATACAAGATTATTTTGTATTGAAGAGAATCTCGGCGGAGATAGAAACGTACGTATGCGCACTGTAAATTAGTATCAAGATGTCACTCAAGTTTTGGTTTTCTTCGCCACGTGTATACTCAATATTAGTTACAAAATATAGTTATTACTTTTCTGCACAATTTTTTTACTGTAATAAGATTGATACCTTTATGCTTTAACCGCCAATTATTACGAGCGTCTTTTAAAATCGAGGAGCGTTTCTCTTTCTTTAATTTATTATCTATTCGGTAAATTTCAATATAAATATTCATATAAATTTTATATTGATATACATTTTTTTTAGCAATAATTATATTAGCGACGCAAACAGTTTTATTACCTATTAAATAAATATTGATATATGTTCCTTTAACGACATGATATGTCGTAACGGAAATTTCAACACTTTAATTTCTACACTTGATTAAGAACATCTGACCAGAATTTCCGCAATTGTTTGTAAAATTCTATTGATATAATGTTTGAGATTAAATGTAGAAATTGAAGAGTGTTAAAATTTCCATTACAACATGTATTAATATTGTTAAAGGAACATTTATTGATATATATTTAATAGGCAATACTTGTATATATAACTGTTTGAGATGCTATTTATCACTAAAACATTTATACAAATATTCACATTGTTATTATAAAAATCTATCAAAATCCCATCATTTATTCTTGGACACTCTGTAAAAACATCTTTGGAACATTCTACATATATGAATGGCCCAGATGCCAAGTAGTGTAAGTTCAGTCAAACTCGATTTCGAATAATTAGATTATTAAGATATAAACAATGTGATCTCTCGTCAATCATAAATGCACTGATTAAGCTCACATTTATCGTCAAATGTCTCTAAATGTGTCTTTATACATGTATTTATTTATTTAAAGGCACATATTTAGCGATAAATGTAAGCTTAGTCCCAGTAAACGCTAGGTATTCCTGAAATATTCCATTCGTATTCCAAAAGTTCTGTATACCCTGGAATAGTAGAGAAATGTTCATAAAACGTCCAAATAATTGTAAAATATTCACAATTTTCTATGAACATTACCTTTACGTGTATTAAGGAACATTTAGTGTAAACTTTGATATATATATAAAACTGTTGAAAATGATCATACCGACACACAATACACGGTCTTTATTACACTGTGCCATCTATAACTCGGTATAGATGCAACCTTTACTATATTCAATATATACATTCCTTCACCTTCTTAACACACACTGTCTACCTATCGTTTCACTTTATATTAATTGAATAATAAACCTAATATAAAGGAATCGGTTTATTTCATCTGCCTTGATCTTTGACGATCCCCGCCTTATCAGGTTATGGGCCCAGGTCTAGAACGCTAAAAGAGATAAGCAAAACCAAAACCAGAATACTAACAAAATTGAGGTTAGGAACGTGCTGCAAAAATGCGCAAATTTGACGAGGATCGAGACTCTCAGTAAGGAAAATTACGATACTTGGAAGATGCGGATGGAAGCTCTTTTAATCAAAAACGATGCATGGACGTATGTCAACGGAGAATATGAAAAACCGCCACTTATAGAAGGTGACGTTAACTCGGAAGCTCAGATCAAAACATGGATCAAAAACGACAACAAGGCAAGATCGGATATCATTTTATCAATTAGTTCTTCAGAGCTGAAACAAAGAAAAGGATGCACAACTTCTCGCGAAGTATGGCAAAAGCTGGAAAGCATTTATCAATCGAAAGGACCGGCAAGGAAAGCTACACTATTAAAACAACTGATCCTACAGCGCATGGAAGACGGAGGTGACGTGTACGAATATACACGTAAGTTTTTCGATATCGTCGATAAATTAAACGAAATGGAAGTAGAGATTAACCCGGATCTATTATCGATCATGTTGCTATATAGCCTACCGCCAAGTTTCCAGAATTTTAGATGCGCCATAGAAACTCGCGACGTACTTCCAACGCCGGAGATACTTCATATTAAAATAACGAAGGAAAGCGACGCTCGCAAAAGCGATTCGCACACTGTGATGCAGAATGCCATGGTCGCAAACAAACGGAATCAAACGCGTCGAAATCAAGATAACGAAAAAGGCTGGAAAAATAAATCTAAAAGTGAACCCTTCAAATTTCAGTGCCATCGCTGCAGGAAGTTCGGTCACAAAGCCGTCGACTGTCGCAGTAAAGACGAAAATTGCCGTAGTAAAGACGAAAAAGGTCAACCTTATGCGAAGAAGACCGAGGACGTTTGTTTATATGCCTCCGAAGAATCGTCTACACAAAATGTCGCATTACGGACGGAAATTAAAAATCGCCAAGAAGCGTGGTGCTTAGATAGTGGAGTAACTTCCCATTTTTGTAAGAAATCTGACAGTTTCGTAGAAACGGTTGACTCAGCACATATGCGATTAAACTTGGCGAATAACGCCTCGACAGAAATAAAGGCAAAAAGGACGGCTACTTTCTCGACAAATGTATTCGGAAAACGGACGAATATCAAGCTGAGTGACGTACTGCACGTACCAGCTTTACGTACAAATTTATTATCTGTAGGCAAAATTACGGAAAATGACTACGACGTAATTTTCAAAAGGGATCAAGCCCCAATCGATCGAGATGGAAATGTAAAGTTAGTCGCAAAAAGGCACGATGGATTATATTATGTTTACGAAAATTATCATCACGAATGCAACGTAATATCAGAATCCCCGAAGAAATCGTCAAATTCATTAATGACGTGGCATAATCGTCTCGGACATCTGAATGTTAAAGATATAATAGACGCTCAACGTAACGAGATTATGAAAGGATTAAATTTGAAAAACGACGACGCCAAGTTTACTTGCGATATTTGCCTCCAAGGAAAAATGGTAAGATCTCCATTCCCAAAGAAATCTGAAAGAGAATCGGAATCACTCGAAATCGTACACTCGGATATATGTGGTCCAATGCGAGTGGAATCAAATGGAAAGGCAAAATACTATGTTACATTCATAGATGATAACACGAAATGGTGCGAAGTACGCTTTCTGAAATCCAAGGACGAAGTTCTACAAAAATTTAAAGAATTCAAAAACTTGGTCGAAAATCAAAAAGGAAAAAGAATTAAGTATTTACAATCTGACAATGGCACCGAATACAAATCCAATGAATTCGACAATTTTCTGAAGGAACATGGCATCGCAAGAAGATTCAGCATCGCTTACAATCCAGAGCAAAATGGTATCGCAGAAAGAAAGAACAGAACCTTGAACGATATGGCAAGGTGTCTCCTGATACTCAACAGCTAACTACATTAGAAACCGATGCCCTACCAACAGCTTAAATGGAAAAACTCCATATGAAGCCTGGACCGGAAAGAAGCCAAATGTAAGCTACTTCAGAGAATTTGGATGCAGAGTCTTTAGCTTGAATACGAAACCCGGAAAAGGAAAATTCGATCCTAGAAGCAAAAGTGAAATATTCCTCGGTTATTCGGAAGATTCAAAAGGATACAGAGTATGGATACCCTCCGAGAAGAAGATCGAAATTACACGCGACGTAAAATTTCTAAAAATGTCAGAAGTTGAATCGCAGAATTATAAGGAATTCACTCCGGAAAACAGCAGTAAAGAAATCAACCACTCGAATGGCAATGACGTCATCATTGAAGCAAACCCTTTGGAAGAGATTGACGAACCGGTACTTCTCGATCGAGCAGTACAGGAAGACGTGGCACAGAAGGAAGCATTACCCGACACTCCTAGGAGAGCGCCCGGAAGACCAAAAATCGAACGTACTGGACTCAGAGGGAGACCGCGGAAACTGTTCAATTTAAAATATGCGGAAAATATTGAAACAACAAAACCTGAATACGCATTTCTTTCAGAAATACCAATTAAAACAGCACTATCCGGTGCGGACGCCAATGAGTGGCTCGACGCAATGGCCACAGAAATGAAATCTATTATCAAAAATGATACCTGGCAAATGGTAGAACGATCCGAAAATACAGAAGTAATAGGAAGCCGCATAGTACTCCGAAACAAATTCAACCCCGACGGAACAATAGAGAGAAAAAAGGCTCGCATAGTAGCCAAGGGATTTGCTCAACGTCCGGGAATACACTTCCATCAAACTTTTGCACTAGTAGCTCGTATGAGCTCAGTTCGGTTGCTAGTAGCGCTTGCAGTTCACCATAAAATGTTAATTCATCAATTGGACATAACAACTGCATACTTAAATGGAAGAATTCAAGAGTCTATATACATGGAGCCACCCAATTACATCATCGAATCCCTGGAAACATTAATTGAAAAGGAAAGAAAGGGTAGTAAATTATACGAGAAAGCAAAATCGATGTTACAAGAATTGAATACGAAAAACAAAGTCTGTCATTTAAAGAAATCATTATACGGTCTTAGACAAGCCGGAAGAAATTGGCACGCCACCCTGGACAAAGTACTGAGAAAATACGGCGCCACTCCATCGAATGCTGACCCATGTGTATATCGCATCGGAAAGAACGAAGATCTAATCCTCATAGCAGTTTACGTCGACGATTTAATAATCGCTTCGAAAGACATCAACCGGATGGAACAGATGAAAATGAATTTATCGCAAGAATTTGAAATAAGAGATCTTGGCGAAATTAAACATTGTCTAGGCATTCAATTCATCAGAGAAGGAAACAAAATCGCCATGCACCAAAGAGGATGTATTATCGACATTTTGACTCGTTTTGAAATGATGGATTCAAACCCTGTAAGTACACCCATAGACATCAGTCAAAAGCTGACAATACCAAACGCAACATCGGAAGCCACAAGGACAAAACTTCCTTATCGAGAACTAATCGGCGCACTGATGTATCTAGCTGTGTCCACAAGGCCAGACATTGCTTTCGCCGTAAGTAGCCTAAGCCAATTTAACGATTGCTACGACGAAAATCACTGGATAGCCGCCAAACGTGTTTTACGTTATCTTTGCAGAAGCATAAATCTGGGACTCGTATTTGAACCATCATCAGATCCTTTAAGATGTTTCGTCGACTCAGATTGGGCAAATTGTCCGAACGACAGACGCTCATACACCGGCTATGCAACTATCCTAAGTAACGCCGCAATTTCCTGGGAAGCCAGGAAGCAAAGGACCGTCGCGTTATCTTCAACCGAAGCAGAGTATATGGGATTAGCAAAAGCCACGAAAGAGTCTATTTATCTACAGAATTTCTTACTCGAACTAGGATTTGACAACTTAATGGATACAACAATATTCAATGACAACCTGGGAGCGAAGAAACTCGCCGAAAACCCAGGTTACCATCCCAGAAGCAAACACATAGATGTGAAGCATCATTTCGTTCGCGAAGCCTTAAGTAACGAACTAATTAAGGTTGAACATATATCCACGAACGAAATGATATCTGACGTCATGACAAAAGGTCTGCCACGACCAAAGCATTTAAAATGCATTCAACAACTAGGACTCAAGAAAGTCAACTACACGGATGCATCAAGACCGCATATTGAGGGGGAGTGTTGAAAATGATCATACCGACACAGAATACACGATCTTTATCACACTGTGCCATCTATAACTCGGTATAGATGCAACCTTTACTATATTCAATATATACATTCCTTCACCTTCTGTCTACCTATCGTTTCACTTTATATTAATTGAATAATAAACCTAATATAAAGGAATCGGTTATTTGGTTTATTCCATCTGCCTTGATGTTTGACGATCCCCGCCTCATCAGAAACATAAAAAATGAAATAAAAAATTGAATAAAATAGTATACAAAATGACAAAAAATCAAAACATTTTGTTCTTATTTGAATATTCTCTGTACATTCTTTAAATATTCCAGAATGTTTTAGAATATTCTTGGGATGTTCATTTTGGATTTTGGAAACATTTTATAAATATTTCAGGAATATGTAGTGTTTACTGGGCCTTTATTTTTCAAACTTCTGTTAATGGATTTGTACATACCACTTGGTATATCTGAGTAACTCATATGTATATGTATATGTATATGTGTGTGCGTGTGTGTGTATATGCACGTGATCGCAACTATATACGTGTTATAATTAGACTTTTAAGTATTTATATAATTTTTACATAAATCTCATTATTAGAATTAACAATGAAGTATACTTAATATATTTTAATTAAATATATTTTAAATTACAAATATATTTTAAATTACTTTTTTAAATACTATATATCACGTGAAACACTTTCTTAAATCTTTTCTAGTTTTAATTTCTTCTAGTAAGAATTTATTTTTTTATTTTTTGCATTACTTATTATTAACATACTTTATTATTTGTACTACTATATTATTACTATTTTATAATGTAATATATAAATGTTGTATTGTATAGCTTTTGCTTATTTTTCTTTTTATTATAATATATTATAATTATATATTTTATGTATATCTTTGTGTTTAAGTATATATGTACAATATACTTGTAATTATTTTTGTATCGTCTTTTTTTCTTAACAAAAGCTTAATTCGTAAATAAACTAAATTACAGATTACTGTAGTAGTATTAACTATATAGTATTCATCATATGAGATAAGTATAAGAAAGATTAGATTATTAATAAAATAATGTTAATAACGTCAGAAAAAAACAAAATGAGCAAAGCGCAGAATGTAAAGAATGCAAATAAAACTCAAGATTTTTCAAAAAATCGAAAAACACATTTAATTGGACATTTCGGTCTATTTTTGGGCCATCTTCAGCAATATAATTTTAATGCAAGCCATATAATTAAACAAAGCTTTTAAAAATACTGAGATACTTATTATACAATTTGCATAACTAGCACTGGGTACTTAAGAGCTTTATTTAATTACATTACCTTTCTTCTGATGTTATTAGTATTGAGATATATATCTTATTTGTCTCTGTTTATATGTACTTTCTAGATGTTCGTTAGTCTGTGATACAGCTAGCGTGTAGTATGTCACAAAACACTACAGGATGATATCTCTCTAATAGATGAGATACAACTCGTGGCTATAATAATCGCCGTTAGAATTGCCTGGCTACAATAATAATCTCTCCTTTATATCCTTGGCTATTTTCTTATAATAAAGGTGTACCGTGTTAATTAAAAAACCTGCTAGCTACCTCATTCAAAAACCTTCCAATAATTAGTTTTATTTAAGAACCTTATAAATTATTATTATTAAAATAATAATATATGTATTGAAACTATAATACTTTCCTCTAAGGATTTTAGTAGCCGCAGAAGTCTTAAAACTAGAATTTTATAAATTATTATTGTTGAAATTTTAATGTGTTCTTACGTCATTTAATATAATTTTAACTGCTTCCTCTGTACGTCCAGATATAGCTACAAGCCTAGATAAATTACCGTCTACTTCGTGATTGACTTTAATTTTTGTATTTGATTTCAGTAATACGTGACAATTAGCGCCGCCAAATCCAAAGGAATTAATACCGATATAATCACCTTTCAATTCTGTCAGTTCAGTGACTACATTTACTCTTCCTTCAATGATAGCAGTCAGTTCTTTTCGTGGACGTTTAAAATGTATAGTAGGCGCAATTATACCAGTTTCCATCGCTATTATAACCTTTATGAGATAAATACAGTTTTTTATAGTGATAATAATATCTTGCAAGTTCTATAATTATAATAAATAATAAAAAAATACTTTCATAAGCTTACATGTAGCATTAGATCATATAATTATTTTAATTTTATCGTATCTTGTTGTAAACTTACTTTTGCAATTTGACAATGACCGCTAACGGGTTCAGAATGTCCAATATTCGACTTCACTGAACCCAATAACAGAGGAGAGTCTCTTTTAGCGCACAAAGCTTCATCGATGGCTTGAAGTTCCACAGAATCTCCAGCTACAGTACCAGTTGCATGAGCCTCCATGTAAGATAGCTCAAAAGGCGAAATATCACATTCTTCGTAAAATTCTTTCAGTAACATTTTTTGCTTGTCAAATGATGGAAAGGTAATTCCTTCTTCTTTATAGCCATCGCAGTTGGTTTTACCATAGACAAAAGTTGCATAGATTCTTCTTGCATCCCTTGTTTTTTGTAGGTATACTACTACAGCTGATTCACTACATGTAACCAGAACCTTCTTGATCGTAAGGTTTACAATCAATATAATTTTGTTACCGATTTTTTTATTAATTTACTAAGTATTATTATAAGGAACTTTAATAAATACATGTAAAAGAATTAACTACATTATTTATTATTTAAAAACAAAATAACTGAATTTAATAAAATAATTTAAAAAATATTATTACAATAATATAATTAATTAAATATTATTATTTCATAGATATATCAATAAATATGTATATACCATTAGACAATGCAACAACTTTGAACACGATAATATTATTTTTCACATACCTAGACAAAAAAACTGATGAATAAATAAAGGATGAATACATAAATTGACACTAGCAACAATAGCTGCATCGCAAACGCCAGATCGAATCATCCTATAAGCTTCCACCATAGCAAAATGACTCGAGCTACATGCAGTATCGATGTTATACGATGGTCCAATAACGCCAAGCCAATAAGAAATTCGGTTTACTATCATAGCTTTATTGCACACAAGAATGGGTAATCCAGCAATCTGTTACTTATTACAGTTTTTATTTCATTTATCAAAAACATTTTCCTTATATTAATCGCAATCTTTCTATATGTATACATATATTAATATATTTATACACTATTTTAAGAGCGCGTGCTTCTTTTATCTATTTTGTTTTAAATTAAAATAACTAATGTGAATCACATACGTGAGGTTTCTCGTATACCAAATTTTGATATGATTCACAAACACTTATTGCTGTGACAACGCTTGTGTTTGTTCCTTGTAATTCTGCAGGATTTACACCCGCGTCAATAATTGCTTTATAAGTATGCTCAAGTAACATTCTGCATCCAGGATCAAGTACATGAGCTTCTTCGGCCGATATATTAAAGAATTCTGCGTCAAATTTTTGTATATTGTTCATTTTTCCTATTCGAGCAGGCATTTCATAGATATCTGTCAAGATTTAAAGAAACTGAGTAAAAATAATATTATATATATTGTTACGTCCGTGTCAGCTGTATATTGATTGATTATCTTTATATTATCTAAGTATGACGACGCGACACACATTAATTTATACCTTTTTAATATGGATCTACAAACGAACTGCTATTCGAGTCCTACCGTTTTCGAGAACGACTGGGGTGAGCGACGACTCTCTTTCTTCCCTTGTCCAAATTTCTCCCACTTCAAAGGGAATGAGAGAGCACAATTACCACACAAATAACGCGTGATCTTAACTATCTAAAATGATCTCACAGCGCTCGAATAACTCACAACACATTATCTTAATAAATCATATGGAAATATTACATAAGTATACATAAAATAGTGTACATAATTATTGCATACAAGAATAACAAATATTCATGGTTTATATCGGTTACAAAGATGATGATCGTAAAAGAAACGATTTATACAAGGGGACTTTTTACACCATGCGCAGGCAATTACAGCAACTTCACCGCAAATATCGCATGTTGGTTTTAAATTATTTTTGAAACAAAAATCTACTGGTGTATCAAATTCTTTTGGTCTCTTTTCTAAATAACCACTTTTATACCATGCATATTTAAATAAATTTTTAAACCTCGGTGATGAAAATTGATTGTATTAATAATTGTAATTTTAACATATTGCTTCTTGAATGAAGCTTGACCTCAAGATGTAAAAGCATGACGGTATCCGAAAAATGTTTAACAAAATTTTTCCATAAACGAAAACCGAATACATCTTAAGGTTGTATTTTTCCCGTTGTTTCAGCCAGTATAGTTAACAAATTGATATTTTCTATAAAACCTGGTTTGTTTCTTTGAATTATATCAGGACAATGACCAGTCCAAGAATCTAATAATAAAGCTGATTTTGGTCCAACATTTGGAAAAAACACTTCTTTCATCCAGATCTCAAAATGATGCTAATTTTGGTTATGTTAATTTTCTAGATTTTGATGCCATGACAAAGATATTATCTTCTTTAAACATTGTTTCTTTTACCGTTGGACCAAATGTTCCAGCAGGTTCTTTTAAAACAATAAAAAGAGGCAATAATAATTTACCATCAGCTGAAACAATAGGTTGTATAGTATAACTATGTGTAGTTGCTAATATGGATTGTACTATGCGTTCCATTTTTTTAGTGCCAATAGGTGACACTGAACGACCGGAATGAAATTCTAATTGAAGTCCACTTTGGTCCGAATTATATACATTTTCAATTCCATATTATATAATTAAATATTTTACATTTTCGATAAATGACTTGCTTTGTGCTTCTAAATTTTTATTTGACGTTAAATGTTTTCTTGTTATAAATTTTGTAATTATTCGTGCGCGAGAAGACTCTAAATAAACATCTCTATTTCTCTTCAATTAGGTAAAAAAAAATTTCTTTTGTGATTTACTTTTGTCGGTGTTACTTTATTATTAGAATTTATTGAACTGAGTATACATTTATTAATCTATTTAATTTTCCAATAAATACTTTATAAAAATACAGACATACACTTTTATTTCACTACGGTAATACCTCTATCAATTAGAGAAACTGATATATATATATATATATATATATATATATATATACTTGTTCCTGTCATTAAAAAATTCTCTCCATGATAAACGGTTCCAATCTGTAAGCGAAATAAAAACGCACCTCGAAGAATATTTTGCAAGTAAGCCCCAACAATTTTGGAAAGAGGGAATAATGAGGCTTCCTGAGAGAGATGGAAAAAGGTGATAGAGCAGAACGGTTCATATATAACGCAATAAATCAACTTTAAGCAAGAAATATCGTGTATTTATTTCGTAAAAAGGAAAGAAACTTATGGGACACCCTAATATAATCATATAACGTATTAAAATACTTAAAAAGGTAGTACCCAGACACGCAAAATGTAATAAGTTTCTTACCGGCTCCAAACTTTACAGACAAAAATACCGAATGCGTGCTCAAATGCACTTCTCGATATAACACTATAATGGCAAAATTGAGAGAAAAATAATAGGAACCAGAAAGAAACTCATCACACATCTGTATAATTGGGACAAAGTACACAGAACCGTCAGACGCTGTTTACAAGTTGCCAGTAACAAACTCAAATCTCTAAATAATTTCTCTAAATAAACCTCTAAATAGAGAGAATCTAAAAGCGCAAAATTTCTTAAACTCTTAACATATTTTTAACAATAAACGTACATATATAATATAAGCATTCTGTATCTTTCTGTCGATTTAAACTTTTTTTGGCGTCTAATAAAGCAGCATTTGCGACAAAAATCTCTTATTTAGAAAGGACTCCAAGGCATCCAAGATTTCCACATTTCAAATTTATGATTGTTCAATCTGTGGTCCGTGATAACAGATTTTTGTGTGATGTGTTTTAGTTAGTATGATTTTTATGTTTATTGATACTTGTCTTTAAAAGTTTGCTTGTCTGACGGATATACGAAACATCGACCAGTCTTTACATGTAATTTTGTACTTCACTCTTTTATTAAAGTAGATAAAAAAGTACCAAACGGTATTGAAAGACAAAAAGTTAAAATTAAAAAGTCTACGTCTATTTTTTTAAGTTTTTATTGTATATTTATATTTAAATAATAACGATTAAAATCTTTTAATTACTCAGAGTTATTATGTTGATAATATATGTTTGAGTCAAAGTCATTTATGAGTGTTAAACTAAAATAAATTATATTTTTTAATTATTATTTATTTATATTATATTATTATTCGAATTTTTTCCGCATACTTTTTCTGATATATTTAAAATATTTTCATTTTATATAGAAATAATTAAAAAGCTATAAATTTTAAATAATTACAATTGAACTAAAAGTTATCGACAAAATATGGATGTTAAATAAGAAAATAAATAAAGAGATCTTAATTTTTTTTTAGTTTTTATTGATGCCAACTTAAATATACATATAACATATTTAATACATATATGTATTAAATATACATATAACAAGATTCTTATTAAAAATCTACTATCATTCCAAAGTATAAAAGTAGTCAATTTTTTTAGTTAAATAACCAATTTTTTGGTAATATGTTCGAAAAGTTATCTACAATAAAAGTTTATTATATATTTCGATTACTTTGTAGAAAACGTTTTGTTTTAATTATATTTCTCAGAAATTAATAACTAATAGTTAACAATTCTTAGCTACTTTCAAACTTTTGAAACGATAGTCTATATATTATTAAAGTACCAAGAGTAAAAAATTTCGTAAAGTTATTGAATATGTATAATTGGATATAATTAAGATTATAATTAGGAACTTAAGTGGTTACATATAATAAGAATCTATATAGTTCTCTTTATATTTGTATAATCATTGAATGTATGAGTTTATAAAAATCAGTAATGCAGGATAATTTATTTGACAATATACTACATTAATATGATTTTCAGTGCACAATAATATTCGAAATTCTGTACTTTGTCATTATTGAAAAGTAAAATTTATTATTAATTACTATTTAACTTTTATGAACACATGTCTATAAGTTTATTAACTTTATCCCTATTTAGCCGTTTTGGTAAAAAAGATATACTTTTCAATAATGACAAAGTACAGAATTTCGAATATTATTGTGCACTGGAAATCATATTAATGTAGTATATTGTCAAATAAATTATCCTGCATTACTGATTTTTATAAACTCATACATTCAATGATTATTATTCAAATAAAGAAAACTATAGATTCTTATTATATGTAACCACTTATTAAGTTTTTAATTATAATCTTAATTATATCCAATTATATATATTCAATAACTTTACGCAACTTTTTACTCTTGGTACATGAATAATATATAGACTATCGTTTCAAAAGTTTAAAAGCAGTTAAGAATTGTTAACTATTAGTTATTAATTTCTGAGAAATGTGATTAAAACAAAACGTTTTCTACAAAGTAATCGAAATATATAATAAACTTTTATTGTAGATAACTTTTCGAACATATTACCTAAAAATTGGTTGTTTAACTAAAAAAATTGACTACTTTTATACTCTAGAATAATAGTAGATTTTTAATAAGAACCTTGTTATATGTATATTTAATTTAAATTTATTTTATTATTCTTATATTTAGTACTCTCGACATAATAAATTTGCTCCCCTTATTGAGATATTAGTACCCTCCACATAATTATATTATTATAGATATTATTACTTTTATAGATATTTATTATTTGTCTATCTTTTTGCAAATGTAAACTGTTTTATGTTAGTATATATACATATATAAGATATATGATACGAAATAAAAAATATCAAATATGTCAAAATTATTATTCATAATGTTGTTAATATATTTTTTTATATGTTTTTAATATGTACTTTCATAAAACAATTTATTATTGTGAAAAGAAAAAATGTATAAAAAATATATAAAAAAATAATATCTGTAAGAATCATAATTTTTTAATTTACAAAGTTTCATTAATAAATGATGCTATTTCGTCATTGTTCATCATTGTAAGATGAGTACCTTCCACGTAGTGAATTTGCACTGCACTTTCGGTAATCTAAAAGTATTTTTGCTTATAAAAATTATCTTAATTAAAAATAATGTGCTCTAGTCAAATTTACCTTATGTAAACCATAATCTTCTTCAGTAAAAGTGATAGACATAAGTGTGGGTTTTAATAGTATTATAGATGATTTAAGGCGTGGCAATGATGTTATATTATAATCTTGTATAGCTTTTATATGATCGTAAAGCGTCGAACATAACATTTTTTGATTTTCAATAGTTAACTCCAATACATTAACTTCCTTCGAAAAATGAGCAAAAAATAATTCTAACTTCTTTTCCCATGTACTGCAGTTATTCATCTCTAATACAGGCTGTAAATAATAAAATATATTATATTGCACAATTAATAGAGTCTGCATAAAATAATAGTCTACATTAAGAATATAAAAAGAATAATATACTGTATTTTCGCATATTAGAAGTACTGCGTCTGTATCTTTTTTATCAAGTTATTTTCTTTAGATTTTTAAACTAATAAAAAAAATTATTTTCTTTCTTTCATCACTAGTAATGATTTATTATCTAAAATTACTGTTATAATTTAATATCGATTTTATATATATGTTCAAATAGTAACTATTATATTTTAATTACACTGTCCGACAAAATAAATTTTTTTTTTCAGAGATTGTGGCATATATTTTTCAGTGGGTATACTGAATTCAAATCTGATATAAAAATATCTTAACTCATTAGGATATTGAGAAAATTAAGATTAAATGTATAAAAAATCATAATTTTTGCAAGTTTAGATATATACATATAGTGATAATTATACTATCTGACGAAACTTGACTTTTTTTATGTAACACGACTGGGAATAGTCATTTCCAATGTATTTTTCCTGCTGAACATGAATCCATTTTCTAAATTTGGGAGATAAATATCATCATTTTTAGTTTCTTAAATGCCATTTTTCTCCAAATTGTGATGTGGTAGCCAAATTTTGAAAATAGATTCGTGTTCAGCGAAAAAAAAATACATTGAAAATGACTATTCACACTCCTGTTACAAAAATTGTGTCAAACAGTGTTATCTGTGTGTACCTATATATTAAACACAAAATAGTTTTTACTATCTCAGCTGAATCATACATACATAGACTTTCATAAGTTAATGTAACAAAAATAGCATTTTTTATCAATTTAACGCCACGTTTTTGTAAATTGCGGTTCTTTCAGGAACTTTACACATTTTCGTCGTAAAATATTGAATGTTTAACTTTTAATTTGAAAAGTGATAAACTCTTTTATTATGTCAGCTTATCTACATATATGTATAGCTACTCAAAGATTGCAAAAATTGAATCGTGGTTTCTTGCACGTTTAATTTTTTCAAAATTTTGATAAACTAACATTTTTACGATCAAATTTGAATTTAGCATACACAAATTTACTAAAAAATATATTCCGAGATCTCTGAAGAAATCTTTGTCCAATAGTGTTATTGTTAATATTATATAACTTCTGTATATATACCTATATATGTATTGTTATTGTTTTGCTCAATCAAAAAACGTTAAAAAAACTTTACAATCCTTTGTAATGTAAATTATAAAAAGATTATAAAATAAAATAATAAAAAATTTAATTTATTTTATTATTTTAATGCACATTCTAACAAGTTATTTTATATAACCTTTTTTTCTACTAACTACATATAAACACAGTTAACTAATCACTTTTGCAATAAGATGATATAATATATTTTAATGATTGACTAACCATTTCATTCTTAGAGTCAAGATATACGTTTCTTAAATGAAGTAAAATATTATTTTGTAACTCTTGTTCCGAAGTATGAGAAAACAATTTCTCAATCAAATATTTTACTTGATTAGGAGCTCCATCTATAAGTATTAAACGTCCAGAAAAATTCCTTGTTTCTAATAATCTTGCTAATTCAATGGCAATTAAAGATCCAAATGAATAACCCACAATTAAAAATTCTTTTCGACCTTGCATTTTCTCCAATATGTGCTGAAAAAATAAACATAAAAATATGAAACAATACATAAAAAATAAACATAAAATATATGAAACGATACATAAAAAAACATGCATGCACGCACGCACATATGTATACGTATAATCAAATATTATTTAAATGACAGTTTAATAATAAGTTTTTCAAATAGATTATGTTATAATCATACAGGCAGAAGATATTTTGCTGATTTCATTATTGAAGGAGTAAAACCCGGCATATTAAGTACACCGTGTTGCAAACATATGGCCGAAGAATTAATTTTTGATTCCATCAATTTATATACGCTTGCAGAACCGTCGATTCCTGGTATGAAGAATATTTCGCTTCCAGCAACTTCTCTTTTCGTAGCAAGTTCTACATAAATATCTGGACTCAAGTCTGAATCTTTCAGTTTTCGAATCAGTAGCTTAAAACCGTCCGAATCATTTGCATCGTCATTTGTATCATCTTCAGTGGCGTTGTATATCTTTTCTTGATCGGCTATATTTGTCATTTCTCTGAGTTTTGCAAAATTGAGATTTCGGATATCTCGCGCTGTCAATAAAATATCGAATTCTCTTTCCAACGTCTGTTTAATTTCCACTGCCATCATTGAATCCATGCCTAATTCAGCCAGTGATACATTTGGGGCTACTGTGTTTGTATTTTTTAATTCTATTTTAAAAATTAGAGAAAGAATTAAACATTTAGATATAATTTTAACCGCAATTTACCTAATGTTGATATCAATATAATAATTATTAACATTTCTTGCAATATTTTTAATACACTCGAGTATTTTGATATAATGCAATCTTAATAAAATTAAATCTATAAATAAAATTATCAAATAAAAGTTTATTTTATTTTATATAAATGTTACGTCACGAATCTTTTATATAATAATTACTTATGGACTCACCCATAATGTTTGCAACCGCTACAAGTGGATTTGTTGCTTGAGAATCTTTTTTTTTCTCAGCAACAACCATGCTGCTTACGATTGCCCGATCTTGTAGCAAGAATACTTCTAGTGTATCCAAGCAAGAAGATATTGTTTGTTGCAATGTACCTCCAATGACAAGTTCTTTATCGTCTTCTTGCATATCGGCGACAAGCCCAACGTCACCAATAGCGCCCCATTGTATAGCCAAACCATGTAAACCTTCTTCCATTCTTTTCTCACAAATTCTTTCCATTACGGAATTTGCCATTCCGTAATTTGTTTGACTTGCGTTACCTCTTCCGCATGAAACGGAAGAAAAAACGACAAAATGACGAAGTTGAGAACAAATTGTTCTCGATAATTCGTCTATATTTTTTGTCGTCCATGCCTTTGACACAAAGGAATCTGTGAATGATTGTGGCGACTGATTGCTAAATATGCTATCTTGCAAGACAACTGCAAGATTAAATATAGCATCTACAGGACCTTGTTCTTCGGCAAATTTTAATATAGATTCACAGTCTTCGTACTTGGAAGTATCAGCAGTAGTAACAATTTGTATATTTACACCGTAAGATTGCCACAACGTTACTCTTGATTGCTGATAACCGTTCTTTATTCCATTTCGTGAAGTCACTACTAGATTTTGTGCACCACGTAGAATCAACCAATCAATTAATTCTAGTCCGAAACCACCTAGACCACCTAAAACGATGTAAGATTTGTCTTGCAGGCAGTAGTATTGGGGACGTGCGAGTATAGGCGTATCCAAAGATTCATCTTCTTTATGAATTTTTATCATTATCTACAAATAATATCAATTTAAAACGTTATTATATATATTTTAAAATATTAGAGAGAAAGGACGAAAATGAGAAAAGTAGGGGAAAGTCGCTGATATTGTACCGGCTCTTAAATTGTTCCATTTTTATATTTTATACAATCCGATGGCTTAGCGTCATATGTGTATCATGCAAGGTATTTCTAACACTACTAAGTTAGGAGACGAAAGTACATATTGCTGCGTGAAACCGTCTAAATATAAAAAGCAAGTGAAGGTTTTTTCTGGTTTTAGAAATAGGTTTTATCCACCTTTACATAAGGTATTTAAAAAGTTTTAATAAGTCTATTAATTAAGCTGTTTGTCATTTTTATAGTACATTAAAATTGTCATATTTACATGGCTTAGTTTGAACATAACTTCACTCTGTACCTATTTTACTGCCATAATGTGAAAAATATGATTAGTCTCCTAAGTCGTACCACATATTGGTTGCTTATATTGTACCGTTACAATTTAGGAATTTCTCTTTTTTTATACAGAATGAGTACTAAAAAAAAATAATTAATGTCAAAAATGGGTACACGAATCTTGTATTAATATTTCCAAAGAATATTACATCTGTGATTTTTGTTCTTAAAGCTTGTTCTAAAAAAAAACTTACATTATTTCTTGTTTTAGTTAAAAAACAGATTTTTTATTAAAAATCTTATTAAAAGATATTTTAAAAATATTTTATTTTTATAATTTCTAATATTTATTTATTTCTTAATGTTTATTTTTCAATGTAAAAAATATTTTTTTAGTTTTTTAGTACAAAATATACGAACTGTGATTCAAATTAATTTTTTAAGTTTAGTTAAGTTTTTAAAAACAAAATTTTTTAGTTTTGTAATTTTAATGTTTAATTTTTAAAGAAAAAAAATATGTTTTTAGTTTTTAGTACAAAGTGTACAAACTAATTCAAAATTAATTTCTTACAATTAGTTGTTTTTAAAAGTAAAATTTAATTTTTAATGTTAAATTAATTTTTAATTAAAAAATACTTTTTTCTAGTTTGTAACACAAATTATAACTGAATATTACATGTATTTATTCAAAATGTTTGTATTTTATTTTTATTCCCTCACAATTTTTAAATAAATCATATTGGTACGATAAAAGAAACCTAGTACAATTTAAAAGATACCGTGGAACAATTTGAGCAACTAGTTACCAAAATTGTACCATTTGCAGAGGTTTTAAAAAAAAGTATTCGCACTAGATATTGTTAAACAAAAAATTTCAAAAGTATAGAATATCAGAAACAGATCAAAGATAAATCTCGATTAGTTATTGATCCATTTTTATTAAGTTTTTACAATTTATAAAAAAAAATTTGAAAACTGGTCCAATATAGGCAACCTTACCCTATATAAAAAATAAGAAACTGTTAGAAAATGTAAAAATTAATAATAGAGATCTATAAGAATAAATAAAGTGTTAAATAAAATGTGGCTGCAATATAAAGCAATATAAATTTCAGAGTCAATAAAACATAGTTGAAAAAAAAGAGTTTTTTCAAAATCTTTCTTTTCACACAGAGAAAAGCGATAATTGTGCCAATGTTTAAAAAAATGATTAAAAGGAGGAAATGGAAAATTTTAGGAGTATTTTACTGTTGTATATTACAAGTTGCATAATTATATTAAAGGATATATTGACAAAGAAATTAAAGAGAAAAAAAAGTAAAACGTTATTGCTGAGAATGTAGGTTAGATAGAAAAGAAACACAATATGGATTAAAAAGACACTTATAAATTTTACAGTATAATTCAAAGAATTTTGACCGCTAAAAGAAGTGCCTTTGTTTCTTTTATTTTAAAGAATTTGATAATATCGATAGAGAGTAAAAGTAGTAAACAGAAGTAAAAAAAAGCTGTTACAAAGATTAATATAACTATTTAAAGAAACAAAATACAAAATAAATAATAATAGAAATTTTGAGGCAACAAAACAACAAAGATTGTAAATTCGATTATTCTAATATTTAGTTTGGATACAAAAATAAAAATCGAATAAAGTCAAATTAATGGCGTAACAGTGAGAGATTTTGATTGCTAACATATACTGATGATGTAGTAACGTTAGAAAAATGTTTTAGAAAAAATGTGAAAAAATATTTAAAAGGGATTGATATTGAATTAAAAATATTAAAAAGGATTAATTATGAACAATAATAAAATTAACAAACGTGGATTTTATTAAGGAAAAATAAAAAAAAATATAATTTAAAAATAGAAGAGAACTGAAAGAGAGAGGGAGAAAGAGAGAGAGAGAGAGAGGGGGAGAGGAGAGAGAGAGTGAGAGAGAGAGAGGGGGTGTTAAAATAAGTGTCAACCAAGAGAGAAAATAAATCGGATGACAAAAAAAACTAGTAACATGAGAGAAAAAAAAAATAAATGAGTTAACAATAAGATATACATAAATTTATGTAACAATTATAAATTAAGTCCACTTTTAAAAGCCAAAAATTAAAATATGCACTTATACATTATATATGTATATTTCAAAAAATTACAAGTTTCTAAGTTTAATGTTCAAGAATAAAAATATTGAGTATTTAAAAAATAATTTTTTATTGTAATATTAAAAATAACCCAAAAGACAAAAATTGTGTGCATTTTTTGAGAATTTAATACTCTAATTATTCTGTTCATTTTATGTATATTGGAAAATATTCATACCTTGCCAATATGCTTTCCAGCAGCCATATATCTAAAAGCAGTTTCAATATCATCTCTTTCAAAGACTTTTCTGCATAACGGTTTGATGGCGCCATTCTTTAAACCTTCTTTTATTATGTTCCATAATATTGCCTTTTTCTCTGGTTTTGCAGAAAATAATTTATCTAGTAAAATACTATGAAAACTAATGCCTTTGGAAAATGCAAATATTTCTAAAGGATTATTAGAAACCATATCAAATTTTCCAATTTCGAGGAAACGACCACCCTTTGCTAAGCAACGAATCGATGCTTGCAGTTTCTCTTCAGCTAAAGAATTCAATACGATATCCACTCCGCGACCTCTCGTCTTCTGGATAATCATTTGTTCAAAACTCGTGTCTCGAGAGTTTCCAATATGATCTTCGGGAATAGAGGGAAACGTTTCTCTTATAAAGTTTTGTTTCTCGACACTCCCAACCGTTGTAAATATTTCGCAACCTTCGTGAAGCGCAAGATAAATCGCTGTTTGACCAATACCTCCCGTACCTGAATGAATTAACACTTTGTCGCCTTTCTTCATTTGACCTTTCAAATACAAAGCATAATAGCACGTGCTATATACGCAGGGAACCGTCGCTGCGTCTTCCATCGTCCACTCGTCAGGTATGATCCAACTAAGATATTTGTCAGCTACGCGAATATTCGTCAATCCGCTAAATATAATAATTAATGAAAATCATATATAAATGTATTAATTATTATATTGTATACCTAATATTAAAGTCATATTAAAGTGTTTTTATTTTGAATGATATTTTGTAAGAGTTAAAAGTAGCATATCTGAAATATAACAATTTTTTGTTTCTCGCTTTATTTGAAAAGCATTTCTAATTTGAATACAAGAAATTTATTCTAAATAGTTTGTTAATTAGAAATATATTAATTAAAACTCATCTATATCGCTATCTTACCCAGTTGAACACAATCCCATTATTCTTTGTCCATTTTGGTTAAAACCAACAAATTCCATTCCAATTAAAGAACTATTGTTTTGTTCAACTGCGATAGATTCGACGGTGAGTCTACCGCTAGCTATCATAATATCTTTAAAATTGATGGATGCATAAACTATCTTTATTAAATTTTCTTCATTAGTGTTGACAATAGGTACCTCATTTTGAACCCAATAAAGAGTACTTAGATCACCTCGGATCTAAAATACATAAATATGATAAATTATTTTAATTCTATTAAAGTTACAGTAAATTATTATTTTATTAAATTATATAAAAAATATAACAAAGCATTATTTTAATTTTTCCTAAATACCGAATCTCTTTAACATACCATTTGAGAAACATAAGCACTCTTTACGTATTTTGGTTCTAGTAAAGATAATGGAAAATGCCTGTAAGATCCCCAAATGCTATCAGAACGTATAACATTGATCGGCAAATCTAACTGTAACTGATTCATGTACAACAATTCCTGCAATGAAAAAATAGGCGCATCTTTATCCTGAATAAATACACCTCTAATCGTTTCACCGCCCGATTCTTTTCGCAAACAATTAACAAGGCCGATTAATCCGCATTCGAAATCTCCTTCTGCAATGACTATAATCCTTGTATTTGTAGTCTCATCATCTGCGTTCATAAGTGATTGAAGTTTAGCTACCCATGAAAATTCATAATTGTTTACATGTACAATCTGCTGATTTCCTTTAATATTTTGTATTCTTCTTAATAATATAATTGTCTTATCGTTGGTGCGTTTCTCTAAAACTACTTTTAATCCATACTTATCCAAACATGAGTAGTCGTAAGTAGCATCCAACTCTTCCAATGTCAGAAGAAAGCCCTTTGGCATCATGACCAATAATAATTGTTCATATAATTCGTTCTTATTTTTTGTTAAAATTCCGAAACCAATTACCATTAAAAAATTTTCATTTTTTGTCAGTTTCCTAAATTCTGTTACACTAACGTTGTCAGGCAAAGCAATATCTTTGAACTGCTCGTGTGTTGTGACCAGTTTTATATTAGACTGAATTTGTGGTAATTCTTCTAAAACTGTATTCACAAATAAACAATTTAAACTCTCCGTCATCACTTGATCGCAATCCTCGATAAATTCGATAATTTTTACGTTTATCATATTGTAACACTCAAGCGCAATGTGCACCGACATTCTTATTGCATCTTGCAAAGACATCACAGTTAAATCTCGATGAGCAACAAACTTGTACTCTTCAAGAACGGGATTGACTACATTTTGTCGGCGAGATATAGCTGTAGCTGTGACGCCGTATATTTCTACTCCTCCAGATATCAAAGTATCTAAATGTTTATAATTCTGTACAAGGATTTCTGCAATATAACACAATAACATATTAAATATATGCATATTTAAAAAAAGTAATATTTTTTTGTTAAATATTGTGCCTACTTATAACACTGTAAACTTACCGTTTTTTTTATTTGAAAATTTTCTGATGTGTTCTATATGAGATTTTGGGTCAATTACTATTTTACGAATTCTTGTTGGTACAAAGAGACTTCTCGTATTCTGTCCTAAAATCATCATCTGTAACATGTTGTCCATAAATGTTACCCAGTTGTCAGACCAGACGATATGACCATTCTTTCCTGTCACTGACGCGCTTTTTAGTCCACGAAATTCGTACATATATTAATAACCACGAAGTTTTAATTCTTTATAGATATCTTTCATAGTCATCTCTTCTTTGTCATTGTTATTTCGATCACTAAATGTAGTACTTATTTTCTCGTTTTCAATATTAACTGGAACTCGTACTGTTCCAGTAACGACAGCATTATCTCCTTCGATTATTTCGAATTTGTTACTACCTGTAAGAATATCGTAAGATAGTAGTTTCTTGTAAATATGGTTAATAATGATATTTTAAGTTTTAAGAAAAATGATCATGATATTGTTCAGGATCTGCAAAATTAATTATTAACGATCGTTTCGGCGCTCATAATTAATAGCGCCTCGGAAGCGAAGCGCGCACGCGCACAGCTCCGAATCAGAGCTCACGTTACGAACGCCCAATCGCAGGCCATTTCTTCGCTATTGTTCGAGGCTCGTCTTAATAAACTCGGAGCCTCGTTTAATAATAAACAATCTCAACGGCTAATTGTGCCTTTCTAGAAGATTCTGACAACAATTCAACGACAAACAAACAAGCAAAAACTGCTAGCGATCGAGAAAAGTCTGGAATCTTCTAGAAGGGCACAATCAAATAAAATAAAAGGTCGACGCGAGAAGCGCGCCGCGTACTTCTCGCTAAGTTTCGTTTAAGCTATAGCTATAGAAAGAGTAATCGCGTTGCTCGCTCTAATTGTGAGTCTTTTGAAATCTCTCTACCCGGTGATCTTATCACGTTGCTCGCGCGGTGAGACTAATTAGCTTAATTTTAGTTGTTTTTATCCGCTCCGTAGTTTGCGATCAGCGAGATAAAAATTCTCGATAGTGCGCGTCGAAAGCCCTAAGCCGGCTACGCCTTTTCGATCTCTCGAACCAATTCAAGAATCTGTAAATAGTGTAAATAATATTGAAGGACTTTGACCCTTTTATTAAATTTTTGTCTAAAGTGTCGTCCGTCTTACAGCCTGACTCTTGTCCGTTGTCCGTTTATCGTCTCGAGACTCCTAGAACGTTTTCGCTCTCGCGAACAGATATGCTTTTTTGTCAGAAACTTAGATTAATAGTTTCAACAACCAATAGTACCAGTAAATCATAAATAATTTTGTAATTAAACTAATTACAAAAGATTACGTTAGCTGTGCGATAAAAAATTTCTTATGTATAGTTATGCAAAATTGAATTTTATTATACAGGATTCTACACAGTTATGTAAAAATATGTACAATTATAGATGACACCGTATAAAACGTTACATATATTTATATATAAATGGATTGACAGCTGCAATTAGAATTATGTATATGTAGTTTATACATACTTATACACAATGCTGCAACATTTTATGTGTAATTATATATAAAATGAACAAATTTTGTATATAAATTTGTATAATTAGATTGTATAATTTTGTCTGATTATATATAAAAATTTTTTTTCGGCTGGTATCTCCTAATAGTATTATTGAGCGTATAGATTTTTGCAATTTTATGCTGCGTTTGTCAGAGGAATGCTTAAATGCAAAACGACAAAACTATATATATTTGTGATCGTTACTAATTGTAGTTCAATTTTAATGTTAAGGTATTTTAAAAGTATCAATTTAGTGTTTTACTAATAATATTAGAATTATATTCAATTCTGCATAACTATACATAAAAAATTTTTTATCGGGTACTCATATGTACAATATAAGCATAAGTAATTAAGGTAATAGGTACTTTTGCTTATATTATAGATTATTTATGTTTATATGATAAATTTTATATAAGGTAATTAATAATATAAATTATTATTATCATTATTCGTATTGGACAATAATAATAGCTTAAAAGCTAAAGTATTAATTGTTCTACCTTTTTAATTACTTATGTCAATGTAAATTTGTGTGCATTAGTACAGTTCAACCAAGTTTGCCATAAAATGAATTAAATTTATTTGACGTTTTGAAACAAAATATTCGTATGATACTTAACAATTAAATCTATCGAAAACAATTTCTATAAGGTATTTAAGATAATAATAAATAATATTTATAAAAATATATAATTAATTAATGTAATTAATAAAAGAATTATTATATTATTTGTATTATTACTTGTAAAAGAAGTTTTAGCTATAAATTGTTCAGTTATTATATTAAAAACTAAAATCCGTATCTATTTGAAAAGAATTAGTGATTGTAGCTTTCCTAGTGTAATCTTATTGTTAGTCTAAAGTCTAAAGCAAACATAATACGGAAATAGAAACAAGTGAGTATTTTCAAAAATTGGAAAACTCATTAATCTTTGAAATCTGAAATCTTATCATTGCTTTAATCAGTGTCAGACATTTTCATTAATTCAATTTAAGATAGGAGAAACAAACATTTTGATATAGAATATATCACATATAATATTATCAACAGAATGATAGCATATCATGTATCTAATTCGAAAAATTATTTTAATAGTACAAGTTACCTTTTTGAAGCATAAGAATTAAATTGACTGGATTTTGTTTTGACAAAATCGTAGAACGTACAAAATTGACATCTTCAAATACAATTGGTAGATCGAGATAATATATCGTTTTCAACCAGCTAATCATCTGCCATATAAGTAAAAGATACCCTGTGGCCGGTAATAAATTTTTTCCATTAATGACATGCCCGGTCATATATGAAAATTCTTCATCTAATAAATTAATAGTAACAATCACTTCCCCTTTGGTAAGTTTTCTTTGTCCGGAATAATGATATGTATACCAATCTTCGGAATAATTCCATCTGCAAAGATTTCATTCAATAATGTATAAAATATTAGTGTGTCTACTGTCATACAGTTACAAATAACGTAATTTAATTTCCTATAAATATAAGTTTATGATAAAGTGGGCTAATACGCTAGATGTAAACACGTAAGGAAATTAGATAAAAATTACATGATAATATAAATAAAATACATCGAAGAATTTATTATTTCGGGTCATTTTCAGTAACTAAAAAATTAGAATTAACGATAAAGATTGTGTAATGCTCGGCGGCGTATTACCTCAAAACGATCTCGCGTGATTGTTTATTTATATGGATTTATATCATCTATAAATTTTTATCTAATTTTCTTACGTGTTTACGCTCGTATAAACTCGTTTTCATAAACATGTATTTGTATTATTCTGAACCTTTTTTATTTTTAATTTTAATATTAATTTTGTATTTTTTGAAATTCTATTATCTTTTGTTCTACAGTAAAAACTTGTGCTAAATCAATAATTTAATCATTGTAATTTACCTTACAAGATGGGAAATCATCGGTGTACCACGACTTACAGGAAACTTAACTTTCGGATATAAATTTGCAATCTGCGGTTGTAATCCTGCATTATAAAGCTTTCCAATTCCGTGTAAAAATATTTCAATATTCGGTTTGTAAGAACATTGATATAGACCGACATTTGTTATTGTTGTTTCCAAAGAATTATTAAGAATGTATTGTAGAATGTCATGCGGCGCTATCTCAATCGTCACTGCGTCGTTTGGAATAAAACACACAGATTCTGAGAATAATACCGGGGCTAGTAGATGATTTGTATAATATTTTGCTAGACATGAGTCTGAGGATGCGTTGAACCAGTTATAAGATTTATCTAAAATATTCAGTTTCCACTTTGAACTTGGAGACGTTTTCCGTGGTAATATTTGAGTCAAGTATTCCAAAAGTTTAACTCTTGCAGGCTCGACGTAACGACTATGAAAAGGTATATGTCCACAGGAAATTTCTTTTACAGAAATGTTGTCATTCTATCAGAATCAGAAATAAACTTTATTATTTATTTAATTCAATATAGTTATAAGCATGATAAATTTATTTATACTATTTGAATATTTTCAAACCTGTAGCTTAGCCAGGAATTCTCTTACAGACTTTGTTGGTCCACTCACGATAGAATTATGTGAACTATTGTAACAAGCTATATCAATATCCAATGGACACATATTCTTCAAAGTTTTGAAATCAACATTAATTTCAGCCATTAAACCATGTGTTATTTTTGACTTAAGAAATGCCAAGCCAGCATAATATGCCAACGTGATCGTTTCTTCGGCCGTCAAACACCCATCGGCATATCCACAAATCAACTCACCAATGGAATGACCCATTATAATATCAGGAGTTATACCAATACTTGTTAAAAGATCAACTATTCCAATCTGCAATATATTAATTTTTTCTTTTTATATTCTTCTTTTGAATAATATTATAAAATATTGTAAATTTAGTTTTTTGCATATTATTATGTATATCTGAAAAGCTCTTCTTAACTTCAATTCTTTTATAAAAATTTTTACTTTTTTATGATTTTTAAAGATAAAACTTCACAAAAATAACATAATATAAAAAAAATCTCGCGATATATAAACAGTATATTTTATTTATACATACAAATACGTTCATACCTGCAGTCCAGTGAGGCCTACAAATAAGTTAACTACGTTGTCAACAATATGTGTGTTTTCATTTATTAAAATATCTGTGACAAATATACTATGAGGTCTTAAGACAGTATCGCATTTATGGATTGCTCTTGTAAATACTGGAAATTTCATTAAAGCTCGACCTATCAATATTTAAGAAAAATATATTATTGCACAATATTGTGGACACGAGCGTTGTTTCAAATAATGTAATATATATTTTAATGGTTCTAAACATACATAAATAAAATTGTTGAAAATTTTTTTATTTTACATGTGCTTCCCTGGTGGAAATAATTTTAGAATTTCTCACACAAAAATTACTCAAAAACTACAATTTTTTATAATACAATTATAACTTTTTAGATTTTTACGTAATTTTTACACCAAACCACGTGATTTGGGTCACCTTTATAGTTTCTCATTTTACGTAGAAAGTTACGAGATTTTCTACAACTACATTATATATTTTAATCAAAAAAAATTGTAGTTTTTCACTTTTTCATTCATTTGGACATATTTATTTGTTTAATTGTCCAAAAATCAATTTAATATACATGTATGAATTATTTGTATGGGGATTGTACCAGAAATTAGACTGATAGAAATAATCCTTACAATATTATTAGTTATATTTTGCAAGTTTTACAGTTGCTTATGAGAAAAATTTGAAAACAGCTGTACATAATAATAATCACGTCCGGCATAGTGGTAAGAAAATTAAATATAATCAAAATAACTTACTTTTGTAACTTATTACATCGGTCATAAAAATATTTGTGAAATGTTGTAGAAAGTTGTGGATAATTGTAATTTTTACAATAATCTACAACTTTTATAATTTATATTACTCATAAAAATATTCGTTGTAGGTAAAAAATTGTAAATATTTTTACGACTTATTATTAAATTTTAGTAGAGAAAAAAAATTAAAATATGTTTCTTTTTCTTTTGCTGACATTTACGATTAGTAAAAATTAATGTAAGTGTGCTGAAAACTAATTTTTTAACATTAATTGACTTTATTTTCCATTTTTTCTTATTGAAATTAAGCAATTTCACAATTTCTTTTGCCCTATAAAAACATAGTAGCCACTATGAAAAAAAATCTTATAGCTATTTGGCAATTTTTTGTCAAATTCAATGTACTTCAAAGTATAAAAAAATGTGAAGAACAAATTTTTGTTGTTTTTCCACACAATTGTTTTCTGAGTCAAAACAAAAAAAGAAAAATCGATAATTTTTACGTTATTTTCATTCATTTATAATTTATAGCATATTTTGTATGTTTGTTAAGAAAATTTGATAATTGTATCATTGGAGCAAAGTTTCAGCTTTAACAATCTTTTTTGCTCATTGCGGTACTTACGATGATTTTTGACGGAGTTATGAGCGATCAAATTCAAAATGCTTATTTTTTATTTAATCGATGATAACTCGGTAAAAAAAGTCGTAGACAAACTTTAAAAAATAGTTTTGTAGGAAAAACTTTAAGCTTTCACATTAGAAAGTTCAAAATTTTCACAGATTTGTTAGACACATGACAGGCCCATAAAGTGAGAAAAAAATTTCGCATTTTGCCCAGCTCGTAGTTTCTTACATGTAAAATTACAAACTTAAAAAATTACAAACATAAAAATAATACTAAGCTTTCGAAAGTAGAGATTTCAAACTTTAAAACTATTATTTTTAATTTAAATTTTGTTGTGTGTGTGTGTGTGTTTAATTATAAAAATACGTAAATTTTGTTGCAAAATTATTTCCATTAGGGTACCAATAGTATCGTTACTATATTTTAGTTTATATCAAAATCTAGTTATACTCAATAAATGTAATTCAAAGAATTACAAAATTTGCAAACTAAAAATATTATAACTGTTAATTTTTTATAGTCTAACACATTGTAAACAAATATGTTATATCTTAATAATTGTTAGATTTTACATTGTAATATGATGTGTGTGTGTGTACGTGTGTCTCTGCGCGCGCGCGCACTTGTGCGTGTGGTTTACTTACCCATGTTGAAAGACTGAGATCCAATTCCAGAAAATACGAAGCAAATCGGTCTTTTTGTACATACGTTGCGTTCCATTTTAATAATTGCGTAATCGGAGAGTTTAGATCCAACAATTATATATCCTCTGTAAGGATGACCTTTTATATTGTCGCTATGAATATGATGTAGCAGAGAGATATATTCTACATCTATTGGCCGATTGTGTACCTATAGACATATCAAATATGTAACAATTATCTTTATCTTATTGTTAATAGCATATTTTGGAAGTTAAATAAAATTAAGAATTTATTAGTACAAGGTGTATCAGAGCGCTCGCATCAGGTGTTTTTTTTTTTCGAAAACCAAGAGTTTTATAGAAAAATGTTTTGTTTCTTACAAAAGTTTTGTAACTTCAAAAGGGACGGAAAATGATGCCATTAGTTTGACTTTGAGTAAGTTTCAAGATTATGTGAAGATTAACCTAGTTTTTAAATTCAACTATTCTAATTTTTTTATATAAATCGATTTTTTGCAATATTTGACGTAAAATTTTAAAAAGATATAATGAACAAATTTGTATGGTTTACAAGATATTTAATACTTTAATGTGATATAATTTTACGTAAATTATGAAATATTTCGTAAAACATTCATTTTTCAATTATTTTTGTCTCAATACTTTTTTATGTGTAGAATAAGGAGATAAATTAATTAAGGTAAAAAAAGCATTAGTTATTTTTAAGAAATAATATGAATTTATAATGAGTAATTACATTATATTTTTTTGCACTTGATTATGATTTTTTTAAATAAATTAATTTCCTAGAATATTCTGCATAAGAAATTATAAAGGTGTTATGTGCTAAAATAAATATTTTTTTTAGGTGTATTTTATAGTTTATGTAAAATTATGTCAAATTAAAGTATAAAATATTTCGTAAAATATAAAAAGTATAAAAATCTCGTAATTATTAAATTTTAGCCATTACACTGTTATAACTTTTTATGCAGAATATTGCGAAATCGATTTATATAAAAACTCAGGGTAGTTTCATTTAAAAAAACTATGTTGACTTTCATATAACGTGTACTCTCAAAGTCAAACTATCTCTACCTTTTTTTCGTTTCAAGCCAAACATTTTTTGTCTGAAACATTTTTTTCTAAAACCCCATGATTTCCAGACATTTGATTGTCAAAGACAATATTAGTATTTGAAAATGTTATTTAAGTTATTTAAGAGGTTAGAAAAAAATTTGTTTTCTCAGTAATACTTTCATGAATATAACATGAGTAAAATATGGCAGATTATTGTTCGATTTTCGTGTAGCAAATAGCTTGAAAGATGACCTGATTCGTCCACACTGATTTTTTATGGAATCCTGCGGTCCGTCATCCCGTCATCCCCGTAGACAGTATTGATTGAAACTGTCTAATTACTCCCGAGAAACAAATTGACATATTGTTTCGGTGACCGTGTCAAATGTTAATATAATGTACTCACGTTAACAGTTTCAATGAATGCTGTCTATGGGGATGACGTGATAACGGACCGCAGGACTTCATTAAAAATCAGTGTAGACGAATCTAGGTCATCTTTCAAACTATTTGCTACACGAGAATCGAACAATAATCTACCACATTTTACGTCATATACTCATGTTCATCAATACACTGCGTCATTTCATACAAGATTATTTTGTATTGAAGAGAATCTCGGCGGAGATAGAAACGTACGTATGCGCACTGTAAATTAGTATCAAGATGTCACTCAAGTTTTGGTTTTCTTCGCCACGTGTATACTCAATATTAGTTACAAAATATAGTTATTACTTTTCTGCACAATTTTTTTACTGTAATAAGATTGATACCTTTATGCTTTAACCGCCAATTATTACGAGCGTCTTTTAAAATCGAGGAGCGTTTCTCTTTCTTTAATTTATTATCTATTCGGTAAATTTCAATATAAATATTCATATAAATTTTATATTGATATACATTTTTTTTAGCAATAATTATATTAGCGACGCAAACAGTTTTATTACCTATTAAATAAATATTGATATATGTTCCTTTAACGACATGATATGTCGTAACGGAAATTTCAACACTTTAATTTCTACACTTGATTAAGAACATCTGGCCAGAATTTCCGCAATTGTTTGTAAAATTCTATTGATATAATGTTTGAGATTAAATGTAGAAATTGAAGAGTGTTAAAATTTCCATTACAACATGTGTTTATATTGTTAAAGGAACATTTATTGATATATATTTAATAGGCAATACTTGTATATATAACTGTTTGAGATGCTATTTATCACTAAAACATTTATACAAATATTCACATTGTTATGTCTCTAAATGTGTCTTTAAACATGTATTTATATATTTAAAGGCACATATTTAGCGATAAATGTAAGTTTAGTTCCAGTAAACGCTAGGTATTCCTGAAATATTCCATTCGTATTCCAAAAGTTCTGTATATGTAGAATAGTAGAGAATAGTAAAGAATAGTAGAGAATAGTGGAGAATAGTAGAGAAATGTTCATAAAACGTTTAAATAATTGTGAAATATTCGGAATTTTTTATGAACATTACCTGTATGTGTATTAAGGAACATTTAGTGTAAATTTTGATATATATATGAAACATAAAAAATTAAATAAAAAATTGAATAAAACAGTATACAAAATAATAAAAAATCAAAACATTTTGTTCTTATTTGAATATTTTCTGTACATTCTTTAAATATTACGAAATGTTTTAGAATATTCTTGGAATGTTTATTTTAAATTTTGGGAACATTTTATAAATTTTATAAATATTTCAGGAATATGTAGCGTTTACTGGGCCTTTATTTTTCAAACTTCTGTTAATAGATTTGTACATACCACTTGGTATATCTGAGTAACTCATATGTATATGTATATGTCTATGTGTGTGCGTGTGTGTGTATGTGCACGTGATCGCAACTATATACGTGTTATAATTAGGCTTTTAAATATTTATATAATTTTTACATAAATCTCATTATTAAAATTAATAATGAAATATACTTAATACATTTTAATTAAATATATTTTAAATTACAAATATATTTTAAATTACTTTTTTAAATACTATATATCACGTGAAACACTTTCTTAAATCTTTTCTAGTTTTAATTTCTTCTAGTAAGAATTTATTTTTTTATACTTTGCATTACTTATTATTAACATACTTTATTATTTGTACTACTATATTATTACTATTTTATAATGTAATATATAAATGTTGTATTGTATAGCTTTTGCTTATTTTTCTTTTTATTATAATATATTATAATTATATATTTTATGTATATCTTTGTGTTTAAGTATATATGTACAATATACTTGTAATTATTTTTGTATCGTCTTTTTTTCTTAACAAAAGCTTAATTCGTAAATAAACTAAATTACAGATTACTGAAGTAGTATTAACTATATAGTATTCATCATATGAGATAAGTATAAGAAAGATTAGATTATTAATAAAATAATGTTAATAACGTCAGAAAAAAACAAAATGAGCTAGGCGCAGAATGTAAAGAATGCAAATAAAACTCAAGATTTTTCAAAAAATCCTGAAACAGATTTCGGTCTATTTTTGGGCCATCTTCAATATAATTTTAATGCAAGCAATATAATTAAACAAAGTTTTTAACAATACTGGGATACTTATACAATTTGCATAACTAACACTGGGTACTTGAGAGCTTTATTTAATTACACTGCCTTTCTTCTGATGTTATTAGTATTGAGATATATATCTTATTTGTCTCTGTTTATATGTACTTTCTAGATGTTCGTTAGTCTGTGATACAGCTAGCGTGTAGTATGTCACAAAACACTACAGGATGATATCTCTCTAATAGATGAGATACAACTCGTGGCTATAATAATCGCCGTTAGAATTGCCTGGCTACAATAATAATCTCTCCTTTATATCCTTGGCTATTTTCTTATAATAAAGGTGTACCGTGTTAATTAAAAAACCTGCTAGCTACCTCATTCAAAAACCTTCCAATAATTAGTTTTATTTAAGAACCTTATAAATTATTATTATTAAAATAATAATATATGTATTGAAACTATAATACTTTCCTCTAAGGATTTTAGTAGCCGCAGAAGTCTTAAAACTAGAATTTTATAAATTATTATTGTTGAAATTTTAATGTGTACTTACGTCATTTAATATAATTTTAACTGCTTCCTCTGTACGTCCAGATATAGCTACAAGCCTAGATAAATTACCGTCTACTTCGTGATTGACTTTAATTTTTGTATTTGATTTCAGTAATACGTGACAATTAGCGCCGCCAAATCCAAAGGAATTAATACCGATATAATCACCTTTCAATTCTGTCAGTTCAGTGACTACATTTACTCTTCCTTCAATGATAGCAGTCAGTTCTTTTCGTGGACGTTTAAAATGTATAGTAGGCGCAATTATACCAGTTTCCATCGCTATTATAACCTTTATGAGATAAATACAGTTTTTTATAGTGATAATAATATCTTGCAAGTTCTATAATTATAATAAATAATAAAAAAATACTTTCATAAGCTTACATGTAGCATTAGATCATATAATTATTTTAATTTTATCGTATCTTGTTGTAAACTTACTTTTGCAATTTGACAATGACCGCTAACGGGTTCAGAATGTCCAATATTCGACTTCACTGAACCCAATAACAGAGGAGAGTCTCTTTTAGCGCATAAAGCTTCATCGATCGCTTGAAGTTCCACAGGATCTCCAGCTATAGTACCAGTTGCATGTGCCTCCATGTAAGATAACTCAAGAGGCGAAATATCACATTCTTCGTAAAATTCTTCCAATAACATTTTTTGCTTGTCAAATGATGGAAAGGTAATTCCTTCTTCTTTATAGCCATCGCAGTTGGTTTTACCATAAACAAAAGTTGCATAGATTCTTCTTGCATCTCTTGTTTTTTGTAGGTATACTACTACAGCTGCATCACTACGCATGTAACCAGAACCTTCTTGATCGTAAGGTTTACAGTATCCATCAGCAGATAGAATTCCTAAAACAATATCAGTAGTTTGTTTTAATCCATATAAAAGTACAATTTCTTAATTAATATACTAAATATTTGTATACTTTAATAAATATATGTAAGCGATTTAATTATATCGTTCAAAAACAGTAACTATTAGATTTCATAAAATATGACTAAACAAATATTGATTAAATAATGTTATCCTGTTAATTGTATCAATAAATATATATACCATTTGACAACGCAACAACTTGAACACTTAATATTATTTTTCACATACCTAGACAAAAAAATTGATGAGTTCCAAAAGGCTGGACGCATAAATTTGCACTAGCAACAATAGCCGCATCGCAAACGTCAGATCGAATCATCCTATAAGCTCCCACCATAACAAAATGACTCTAATTACATGCAGTATCGATGTTATACGATGGTCCAGTAACGCCAAGCCAATAAGAAATTCGGTTTGCTATCATAGCTTTATTGCACCCAAGAATGGGTAATCCAGCAATCTGTTACCCATTACAGTTTTTATTTCATTTATCAAAAATATTTTTCTTATATTAATCGCAATCTTTCTATATGTATATATTAATATATTTACACTATTTTAAGAGCGCGTGCTTCTTTTATCTATTTTTTTTTAAATTAAAATAATTAATGTGAATTACATACGTGCGGTTTTTCGTATATTAAATCTAAATATGCATCACAAACACTTGTTGCTACGATAACGCTTGTGTTTGTTCCTTGTAATTCTGCAAGATTTACACCCGCGTCAATAATTGCTTCATAAGTATGCTCAAGTAACATTCTGCTTCCAGGATCAAGTACATGAGCTTCTTCGGCCGATATATTAAAGAATTCTGCGTCAAGTTTTTGTATATTGTTTATTTTTCCTATTCGAGCAGGCATTTTATAGATATCTGTCAAGATTTAAAATTATTTAAATAAAAATAATTTTTCATATTATTAAGTCATTGATAATAATTGTAATAAAATATTCTTAAAGAGATACATCTCAATTATTTTGATACAGAAAGTGATATTATGATAACAAACAGAAAAAAATTATAAAAATATTAACAAAAAGTGATTTATGTAAAAATAAATTGCACAAAGTAATAAGTGCTTTAAAGTATTAATTGTTTTAATAATTTTAACTGTAATTTTTTCCAATTTAATATTACATTTATAGATGTATCGGTATTAATAATATAAATTCTAAACTACGATTGATGTATATTTTAACACGTATAAATATTTTTCTACTGAAAATAAAGATATTTTTAATTTTGAGAGAAAGATATTATTACAGTTAGTCCAGCGTTGATGATCGCTTGTACCAAGATCCATTTTATTAAAAAGATTGTCCTGAAATTCTTTTATATTATCAGAATTAGGAAACCGCCCGGCAATACCAGAGATAACGATTTCTTCTTCAGCATCAACACTGATATATGAGTTGAATCGCTTGTTACTATCCATCTTCTTTAAATTTTAATAATTCTAGAAGGATATATCACAATTCTAGATTTTAAAATTCTATGTATTTAGAATAATAAATAACATAATTAGAACTATAAATATGACAATATTAAAACTAGAAAAGTTATTTTTAAAATAGCTGAAAATTTATAATGCTCAGAAAAGTCAAAGTAATCATATAATTTTAAGTAAGTACTAAACAAATATTAATTAGTATTAATATAAAATTTCAATAATAGTAGGACAAAGTTGATTTATTTATACAAAATATCATCATTATTAATAATTTGCTTATAGAATGTGTTGACAAATTCAATCAGGTTGAATTAAAATGTTTTAGTAATTAAAGAACATAATTGTGTAAGATTACAATAATAATCAAAACTAATAAGAAAAATGTAATTTATTACCAAAACAAACAAAAAAAATACTATATATTTATATACAATATATGTATATAGATATACATATATAGGTATATATATGTACATATAATGAGAAAAACGAAAAAATAAATAGAATTTTTCACGATGATTTAGTACAAAATTGAATCTCTTTTTTGAATGATCCAATTATATACTATTAAATTATGTACCAACTATTAATATTGCGCATATAATTCAATTACACAACAATGAGTTTTAAAATAATCTATTCCAAAACTAAAAAAAGAAAAAAAATCTAGAAGAAAAGCAATAAAAATTTATACTCACCACCAGTTTTACAAGTGCTTGAAAATAGAAGCAGATAATTCTAGCAAAAATAAAATTCTATAAAAACTTAACGATGACTACAACTGATATTAGAGAAAAGACTATGCTATCCTACACTGTCTATTAGGTAAGATATGTGAATTGTGCGACTAATCAATATATATCATAATAACCCCACCGACTACGCAGAAAAGTAGAATATATAATTACTTATATAATTATATGTTTAATTATAATCAGCATGATATACGCATCAGCATGGTCAAAGTTTAGTACATACTCAGCTACAAACTAAGAATATACATATAGATAAAAGTAGACATTATAACGGGATTATGAAGCTTTTTCGTGCTATTATATTACGAGAAAAATAAATTTCTTATTTAGACTATAACTAAATTATTTATGCAGTAAAAGAATATCAGTAGATATGAGATACACTTCCTTTATTAAGTAATAACAAAATTTATAAGAGTAAAATATTTTTTCTCAAGATCAGCGGTTGAAACAATTTTTCTTAAGGCAAATGTTAAACTACTTATCGTTCGATTAATTAAACCAGGGTTCAGAAATTATGCGAGTTACTTGTAATAGAAAAAATAACTTTGTTACGTTTTTCAAATAACGAATTTAACGATTAAATATTTTTATCTTTATTTTTTTCAACATACTTGATTTAGTTGTTATGCAAAGAAACATATTGATCAAAGGTTAAAATGTGGTATTACATAAAAACTGCTAAAAGCACTTTTTAGAATCTTGTTTCTTTCTACTTGTAAGAAAGGTTAATTAGACAATTCAATGATTAGTCAAAAATTTGACGTTATAAAAATTAATGTATCATGTCAGAATTTTAAAATTATATACGGCCCAAGATGTAAAAAAGGCAAATTTGATCATATTTATAAATCTAGTATAAAAAAATTAACAATAAGAAAACTTTCTCATTTTTATTTACATTCACAGTATTTAAAAAAGGTTTTCTTATTTTTTTTAAGTTTTTTTCTAATTAAAAATTAATTATTATCAAAATTATTACACATTTTATTAATTTTAGTTATCAATATTATACATTTCATTAATAGCTATATAACAACTATCAATATTATATCGCTTATGTTACATTTTAGTATAAAATAATGTCTAAAATGTAATGTTTCATTATTTAACTTAATCTTGTATTAAAAAAAGAATTATAATGACTTTCAGTAACGATAATGATAACGAGTTACTTCTAAAAATTGAGTTATGAGTTACTGTTCAGAAACAATAACGGAGTAATGAATTATTTTTATATAAAAATAACTTTCTCAATTTTGCTTTAAATTAAAATATTATATTTAATGTTTTCCGTGGTCGTATAAGTTTTAAAGTTCTCGAGGCCGCTATAGAAAGATATATATATATACAGGGTATCTCAGAATGACCGTATTACCTCTCGAGTGCAGGTAGAGGGGCTTAAGTGGAATAGAAAAGTCCTGTACCATTTTGCGATTTTCGGAATAATTATTAAGAAATTAATTTACAAAGATCGGCAAATCCGGCGCGAGTATCAGGCTGCTGCAAAAAAGATGGCGAAAAAGACGGTCCTAAGGACGGTCGCTAAGCGCGCGCGGCGTAAATAAGCGCCATTGCCTCGCGGTTACCAGGGGGCATAGACGAGAAGCGTTGATAAGAACAATAGATTAACGATTATTATTTAGCGACCGCCCTAGCGGTGGGCCGTCTTTCTCGTCATCTTTTTTGTGGTAGGCCGTCCTTCTCGCCATCTTTTTTGCAGCAGGCTGATACTCGCGCCGGATTTGCCGATCTTTGTAAATTAATTTCTCAATAATTATTCTGAAAATCGCAAAATGACACAGGACTTTTCTATTCTATGTAACCCGCTCTACCTGCACCCGAGAGGTGATACGGTCATTTTGAGACACCCTGTATATATAAAATAATTTTGTATATTACTATCATGCCTGACTCATTAGTTTCTACGCATTAGAAACTTGAGAAGAAAGGTTAATCTTCTCAAATCTTTACTTCGATTTACAGGTGTTCTATATGTTTTCTTTCCATTTCAATACCATATATTAGATCAAATAGATACACAATCACTACATTACTGGTTGTATAATGACAACTGAACGGTTACTAGTAAAATCTTTCTAAAATATATATAAAGAATCTGAACTTTTTATTTTAGAAATAGAATACATATACATAGTGTATAAGAACTGATAATCAAAGCTTAACTCTTTTATTTTCAAAATAAAATATTCAATAAAAAATAAATTGTTTATTCAATTCAAATTAACATGTCCACACGTGAAATAAAATTATTATTTATCGGATATATAAACTTAATAGAAACTTTGAATATTTAAATTGTATGAAAATACGATGAAAATACGACGCACAGCTACAATGCACTTATATTGTTTTTGAAGAACATATATTTAAATCGTTTTTCTTGATTAAACTATAATATGTAAAACTATTGTAAATAGTAAAGCATAAAAAGTTATATACAAATAATATCTCTTTATTTAGAGTAAGTCACGGAAATCTGACAGTTTTCAAAATTAAAATTAAATAAATAAAATATAATTGAAATATTTATTTTTTATCAGATAATAGGATATTGTATTCCACTTGAGTAGTACATTACTTCATTTTATTTTATTTTTTATTTAATTTTTAAAATTAAAATTTTTGAAACTAAATAAAATTTTTTACATTTGTTAAATGTTTTGTTCATTTATCCTACATTGCTTTAATTTATCCATAAAGTTCACATCAGTTGTTTGCATCATGTTGCATAACTGTAATTTTTTCGTAAGGCAACGGATTTATACTTACAATGAGGAAGTAAAATTAGCATTTTCTAAAATCTTTCATTACATAAAAACTATATGTATACTAATTAGCTATTTAATATTTTTTATTTATTTTTGTTTTAATTTTTTTTTTTTGTGTACATTACTTGTTTGTACGTTTATGAATTATTCTGTGTACACAAAGTATATGTTATATATTATGCTATTGACTTTAAGTTTAAAAGATTCACTTTTTAATCTTTTAAACTCTACAATCAATGTAGATATTGAATTAAATCCAAACAGTTGTATGTAGTATGAAATTTTTGTTTATTAAATATAACACCATTTTTGAATCTTGAAATCGATCAAAATATACTAATGCGATTATTTTATTATGTGATATACTTCTATTGTATTGAAATTTGCAATTAAATATATTCAGATGACACAAATGCATATTATTTCCAGTTCTATCGTTTTTGCCTTTTTACATAAAAATTTCTTTTTGCATTATTTATACAGGGTGTCTCATAATTAACGAGCCAACGCTCGTGAACGGATAGAGTACAGTGAACTGAACAAAAAAGTATTAGATCATTTTGCGATTTTCGCAATAATTATTAAAATATTAATTAAAAACGCTTAGCGAACAATATTATACATATGTACAAGATAAAGCAGATCAAACTGAACATAAAAGTCCTGTATCATTTTGCGATTAGCGCAATAATTATTGAACTATTAATTAAAAACATTCAGGGTATGCTGAGCGCTATATGCGGCGCGCGCTCTTATGCTGAGCGTTTTTAATTAATATTTTAATAATTATTGCGAAAATCGGAAAATGATACAGGACTTTTATGTTCAGTTTGATCTGCTCTATCAGCCCTAGAGAGGTGGAGCAATTATTACCGGACATCTTGTACATATGTATAATATTGTTCGCTAAGCGTTTTTAATTAATATTTTAATAATTATTGCGAAAATCGCAAAATAATCTAATACTTTTTTGTTCAGTTCACTGTACTCTATCCGTTCACGAGCGTTGGCTCGTTAGTTATTAGACACCCTGTATATTGCAATTTATTGTATATTTTACAATATTAATACAGATTTGTATATTTTACAATATTAATATAGGATGAAACGAAAAGACCATGATTTATGATCAAGGTTATGTTCCCGAAAATTTCCAAAAGATTTTAATCGTTACTTGTTATTTATTATAAGATTATTAAGAAAAATCGATATTCATGCAAATCCAATTCAAACATAGACTAATAAAAAATATGTACAAATTTTAACACAGTTTATATTTATATTATGCTGATACTTAGACAAATATCTTTCTAAATCTTTATATATAGAGTATTTAAAAATATGTTATATAATAGTTAAGAGAGTTTCTCTGTGAAAGATTCTACATGAGTTTTTAATTTTCTATTGGAAGTTAGAGCCACAATCCATCCATACACATACACAAAATTCAACGAGGTTTATAATTGTATGATATTCTACAATATATGGATTTACAATTTCTTTCATGTAAAGTAAATAAAGTAATCTATATATTGCCTTATGCTTTTAGATTAAAGCTAAATAGTAAAAAAATTCTTATTGTGTAGCAAGTTGCAAATAAATTTATAATATTTAGATAAGAAATGCATATTTCTTGTCCCATTTTTTTCTTTCTCACATAAGATTATCTTTTTGTATTGTTTATATTACAATTTATTGTATATTATGCAATATTAATACAGGATGATGCAACACAATAAATGTTTATTGCACATTTAGAGATGACTAGATCTTGATATATGTAGTCAAACTCATGATCTTGAAAATTTTCAAAATAATATAACCGTTACTTGTGGTTTATTACAAAAAAGAACTATTAACAAAAATTAATGCGTATGTAAATCAAGATTCAAACGCAGACTGATAAAAAATGCAATTTTTAATGTGTTTTATGTGTGTAACTCTTAATACTTATATTATACAGACTTAAAAAAATACCTTTAAAAATCTTTATACACATATATAGAGTGTTCAAAAATATAATTTTTTCAGAAAAAGATTTTACATAAATGTTTAATATTTTGCTAGAAGCTAGATCCACACTCCACATCTCCTAGTGCGCCTTTTTTAGGTTAAAAATAGACAGTAAAAGAAGAAATATTTTTCGAGCAAACAATGTTGAAAAACCTTATATCACACAAAATATAAAAATTCCATATGAATATAATTATGTATGCTTGCATTAATAAAAGCACTAGATAATATGAAGTAAACCACATTATGAAATAAACTATATAATTATAAGCATCTTTTGCACTTTGCAACCTCTTTGTCGCTCATATATTTATTTCTCAATTTTTGCCATTTTTGAACACTTATATAAAGATTTATTTAATAAAGATATTTATTTAATTGTTGTATGTGTATGTGTATGCTCATACCACACTAATTAATTATTAATAATTATATATGCGTGCGTGTGTGTGTAGTACACTCATATTAAATAATTAATTATTTAACAACACATAATTAATAATTAACAAATAAAAGAACAAAAAGTTTAAATTTAATTAAATAGATAATAAAAATCTATATGTTTTCCAAAATTCTAACATTCAAATATTATTTAAATGACAAAACCAAAGTAATAGCTCTATACAATTTTTAAAAAAACATTATAAAATAGGCATAATAGGAGCAAAATAATCTCAGTTAAAGACAAGTTTTTGTTAAAAATATAAATATAATTAAATCTAAACAAAATTAAATGAGTAACATTGTCGCAATAATATAGTCAAAATAAGTAACAATGTCACGTTCATATAAATGAATAAACAGAAATATAAAAATATAAATAGAAATAATAATAGTGGCGGACGTTTCGACCCAATAATTCAGGTCATCTTCAACGCAAGAATTAACAAAGATATTACAAGGTTATATAAAAAAACGGATATTATAAAAAGATCGAAAGTTAAATACAATTTCCGCAAAAAAACGCGACGGACGTATAATGTAGATGATTGGTGACAGCTCATAATATGTCAAATTAGAGACGCAACGAACATATGTTAGCGAGAATGTAACCGTGGACAACATATTTACTCTTTGATAATGTAATTGGTCTTCTCTAGTTCGATAATTAGAGGGATCAATTATTCAAAAGGAATTGTCAAAATTCTGGAAATAAAGATTTTTTGAGAATCAATCGTTAAAATGAAATGAGATATTGTCAGAGAATTTTTGACGTTCCAATAATTAATTACGTCAATCTGTTAGTGTATAAATATTCGACGTTAAAAAAGTCCTTTAAATCTTACAAAACGCTGCAGTTGAGGAGGCAACGTTTTTTAAACGTATGTAAAACGAACTCCTTGACATTTTTACAAAATAATTTTTATAACATAGTGTCGTGTCACAAACAAAAACAATAATGTTCCTCCGATTCCTCTGCTTCAACCTTCTTATATGTAACTAGATTGTTAGTTTGGTATTTTCTTAATAATATTATTGTAAATGTCAGGCAGGTTATCTGTGTCGGTTTGTAAATTCAAACTATTTTCTTGTTTTTTAATGTATATCATCTCTGAAATCAAGCGTTTGTTATAGTACGATTCTTTATCTAGAATAATGGCGTCATCCCATTTAAAATCGTGGTTGTAATTAAATTTATGATCAGTGATGACCGATTTTATGGACGTATTTTTATTAATATGTTTACGGTGTTCAGTAATTCTAGTTTTTAATTTTCCCCTCGTTTGCCCTACGTAAGATGCATTACAATCTTTACACTCAATTTTGTAGACTACATTGTTATTGCTAGACTTGGGAATGGTGTCTTTATGAACTTTAATGAATCTGTTGAGTTTATTAATGCTGTAGAATAAGGCAACAATATTATATCCTCTAATATAATTATTGTAGTTATCAGTTAAACCAGGTAGATAAGAGACGGGAAAGTATGAAGTGTTTAATTTTTCTTTTTTATTTGGATTTATTTTTAATAATGTTTTTTTTGTGCAGAAATTTTAATCGTTGGTTAATAGTATCGAATATTAATTTTTTTGGGTAACCATTCTCAAGTAGTGTGTTGATGGTGTTGTGTAAATTTTTTTGGAGAAATTTTGAATGAAATAGTAGAAATGCCCGATCCACCAATCCAATAATTGTTCCCTTTTTTTGGCAAAACGGGTGTTGAGAAAAGAAGTTAAGTTATCTGCCTGAAAATGAACTCTTATGATACCAATCTGTAATAACCCCTTCTTTTTTATTATTGATAAGGGTGATATCTAAAAAGTTCAATTTGTTGTCCTTCTCTAATTCCAATGTGAACTGTAATCTCAGGTGCAATGAATTAAATGTTATAAGTGTGTGGTTCACTAATTCCGGAGGAGTTGCTAATAAGATGTCATCCACGTATCTGAAATAGAATGGAGGAGAAAAACTTAAAGATTGTAAGGCTCTAGATTCCAAATCTTGTATGACTATTATCAGCTATTATGGGGGATAGAGGGAAACCCATAGAGGTACCGAACGTTTGACGATATATGATATTGTTAAATTTAAAAAATGTTGAGTTCAGAATCATTGCAACCCGGTCATGAATTCTAATTTTGGTAATTGGCAATTATCCTCGATTAAATGCCATCTATTAGAAACGCTTTCAAAAGCAAGATCAATAGAGATATTAGTAAAAAAAGATATCTCTTTTTCTCATATATAATGTAAACATTAGAGGAAAGGTGTTAAAATTAAACAATATTATAAATCAATATACTACTACTATCTTACAGCAATTAAAAACTAACATAACTTGTAATTCATACATTAAAATTTTATTTTAATACAGTACCAATTAAAACATGTAAATAAATTTATCCTACCAGTTTATTCAAATTTTTATTTTATAGATATATAAAAAGTTTTTTTATTAAAAATTTCAAATTTTCAAGATAAGAAAAGAAAAAGAAAGAATGTGTGTTAATTATCAGAAATGTTATATTTTTAAGTACGTTAAATAAAAAGAAAAAAATGTAATTTTATATTAAAACTGAAGTGTATAAGTTATATCATTCAATACGTGACAGTACTTTATTATTTATTTATTATCATATTTTTATATTGTTATCAGTAAATATTATTTTAATAATTATTTTCGCAAATTTCAATTTTTGTGCGTTTTACGAAAAAGCAATTCGTTTAAAAATTTAGGACAATATTTTTAAAATTATGATACATAATTTAATAAACAGCAAAATACAGTAAATATTTATGGAAATGAGTTTTTAATTAAAAATAAAAGCCTAAAAAAATATGTTCTAAATAATGTGCTGAATCGATTTTAAAATTTAATACTTTTTTATTTTATTTAAAGTTAAGAGAGAATTGAATACTTACCTAATACACTTTTCTATGTCGGCATCAGAAAAATCGATTGAAAACTTCTCGGTCATCAAATGAGATTAATGACATTAAACCTCGACTATTTGTATTGTCAAATTTCCATTCGTTAAACAAAAAATGTTCCAGAGCACGATTAGCCACATATATCTTCTTCTGCAATCCCAAGAGCCTAATACATATAACAGGTTTATATGAGACAATTTACATATTCAATGGCATAACTTTAGTTATTATGAGTCCTGGGAAAGTTGAATCCACAAAACCACCACAATAAAAAAAATATTTGAAAAAATGTGCAATTTTAAAATGGTGTTACAAACTAATATTTTTAAAACACTTTGCGTAAAAAAAATACATGAAAATTAATATTCTGAGTTGATAAAAAAATAAATAATTAGATATATGTTTTGTGTTACATTAAATGTTTTGCTTATCCTTGATTACTTTTATACATTAAAAAATTTACCTGTAAGTAAAATATCTTGTAGTTATGTGTTTATCTGAATTGTATGTATATAAATATATATATATTGTAGTCGTGCGACTGTTGTTTAACGTGTTTACATCTCGATCCTAACGGTCGCATGTTTATCAAGCTCTCGTTCGAATCGATCGTCTCAAGTGTACAAATCGAAATGCGGAGGTGTCAACCTCCACTAACGCACTGACATCGAAATTAGATAGGTAATTGGCCCGATTTTTGAAGGGAGGAAAAAGACTAGGGATTGTATCATATATAAGGAGAGTTCGAGGCTCTCTCGCAATACTTTTAAGAAAAGAAGAATATTGAGAATAACATCACGAATCAACGGGCCTCAGACATCATTATTAAATTATCACATTCGTTTCGCAAATATATATATCATTTAAAAAACATTGAGAACGAATAAATCTATACACCCGTACCAAATATAGCCTGACAAAACGGTAAATACGCCTTCTACAATATATATATATACATATATACGATTCGACTTGATGAATTAAAATGGTCCACCCTGTATATATGTATGTATATATATATATATATATATATATATATATATATATATATATATACATACATATATACAGGGTGGACCATTTTAATTCATCCAGTCGAATATCTCGAAAACCAAGCCTGGGAAAGAAAAATGTTTCAGACAAAAGTTGTTTGGTTTCAAGGGGGCCATAAGATGGTATCATTGGTTTGACCTTGAAGAATTATTTGAAGGTCACATGAAGATCACCTCAATTTTTTTAAATGGCATCCCCTATTTTTTATTACATATTCTTGTAGCTGACCTCAAGCTTTCCAAAACATTATAATCAAATGTTTCTTCATTGAGTACTTTTCGAGTTATAAAGCTCCAAAATTGCAGTTTGAAGAAATTCAAAATATCTCGTAAAATATTCACTTTCCGATAGTCTTATCTTACATGATTCAACTAGTCAAGGCAAGATCTGGACATGATCTAACCGGTCAAGGCAAGATCGGAACATGATCCAGCCAGTGAAGGCAAGATCTGAGCATGATGCAACCAGTAAAGGTAAAATTCGAACATACTCCATACCCTACACACACACGCGTACGTACACACACTTTACATACACTTGCACGCACCCTACACACATATTCCACACACACTCACACGCGAGTATCAGCCCGCCGCAAAAAAGATGGCGAGAAGGACGACCCACCGCTAGGTCGGTCGCTAAATAATAATCGCTAATCTATTGTTCTTATCAACGCTTTTCGTCTATGCCCCTGGTAACCGCCAGGCAATGGCTCCTATTTATCCCGCCCGCACTTAGTGACCGTCCTTAGGGCCGTCCTTCTCGCCATCTTTTTTTGCGGCAGGCTGATACTCGTGTTGGATTTGCCGATCTTTGTAAATTAATTTCTCAATAATTATTCTGAAAATCGCAAAATGGTACAGGACTTTTCTATTCCATTTAACCCGCTCTACCCGCTCTACCCGCTCACGAGCGTTGGCTCGTTAGTTATCAGACACTCTATATATATATATATATATATACAGTGTGTCTCATAACTAATATATATATTAGTTTTTCCTCCTCTAATTCCGTATTGATATATATATATCAATACGGAATTAAATTCCATTCCTCTAATTCCGTATTGATATATATATCAATACGGAATTAGAGGAATGGTATTAAAATAGTTACAATCATATTTAAATAATAGAACACAACAGGTTTGTTTCAATAATAAATGGCCAAAACTAATTGCCACAGAATATAAAGTGCCACAAGGGTCAGTTTTAAGGCCTTCATTATTTATTTTATATATAAACGATATAATTAAAATCTGCCTGGAATTTTTTAATGCACATTTATTTCTGAAGTTTAGGAATCTTGAGTACGTAGTGTGCTTGTATGTGTTACATATTATGCTATTGATTTTAAGAGCTCTATTTTAGAACTTTTTAAATTAAAATTTGCAATCAAATAACAGTAGTAGATTATATATGCAATTAAATTCAAGATGGAGTCTGTATCAAAGTTTATCGGATTATCGGATTGAAAATAGAAGCAGACAATTCTAACAAAAATAGAATTCTACTGACGATGACTGGAACTTGTACTAGAGAGAAGACGCTATCCTACACTGTTAGGTAAAATATGAATTATGTGACCAATCAATATATATATCCCCACCGACTACCCGGAAAAGTAGAATGTATAATCACTTATATAATTATATATTTAATTATAATCTGCATGGTTTGCGTGATGTCAAAGTTTAATACATACTCGGCTACAAACTAAGCATATATATAAATAAATTAAAATGGACATTATAACGGGATTATGATGTTTTTATTTGCTATTGTATTACGACAAAATATTTGAAAGAGCAAAATAAATTTTATATTTAGACTATGACTAAAATGTGTATAGAGTTATAAACAATTATCGATAGATATGAGATATACATCTTCTTTATTAAATAAATGATAAAATTTGCAAGAGTAAAAAATTTTTCTCAAGACTTAGCGGCTGAAACAATTTCCTTGAGGCAGATGTTGAACTACTTATCGTATCGATTAATACCTTAAATCAAGGTTAGATGTTTAGAAATTACGCGCGTTACTTGTAATGGAAAGAAAAATTTTGTTACATTTTTCAAGTAACGAATTTAATAATTAAATATTTTTATCTTTACTTTTTTGAACATACTTGATTTAATTGTCATGAAAAAAAAGATATTGATCAATTGTTGAAATGTGACATTACATAAAAACTGCTAAAAGTTCTCTTTAGTATCTTGTTTCTCTCTACTTTGTAAGAAAGATTTAATTAAATAAACAATTCGATGATTGTATATATGTATATTATTCGTGCACATATCCTACGCTCGTATCGCATACTACTTGACAATAGCTTGTTTTGGATTAGTACTATATATGTATGCAATATATATATGAAATATGCTATATATTTTTTTTCCTCTAGTAAAAACTGTAAAACTCTAATACAGAAATAAAATATTTACGAGTCTATATTTATGTATATACATATAACATTTCTTCATTATAATGTATACAAATTTACTGTCTTTTATTTTAGAAATAGAATAATATACATATGTGTGTATTATAAGAACTGATCTTAAAAATTTGATTCTTAAATTTCGAAATATAATATGCAATAAGAATTAAATTACTTATTTAATTTAAGGATACAACCTGGTTTAGGACGCCAAAAAAGAGGTGAATTTTGAGAATCTTTTTAAGTAAAAATAAATCCGATCTTTCTGAAACTTTGAGAGAAATTTACGTATTGAAATTATATTTATTAACTTCTTTATTTTAAAAAAATGATAGTAACATAAAGTTTTTACTCGCTCTTTTGCATGCCTCATATAAATTGGTGGGAAATCTGGAGTCTATAATTTTTGCTTGAAGCAAAAAAATCAAATATATTCTTAATTTGCATATATTTTTGTCGTTGCTGAGCTAAAAATAAAAAATATAGGATTTTAAAAAAAATTACGATTTTAACGCAAAATTTTCGCTTTAAATATGCCAAAAAAATGTTTAAAATAATTTTTTTAACAATTTTTTTAGTTCGTTTATTAATAAACGAAAAATCATTGGAAGAAGTCGGTCGAATAGTTTTCTTTCTATCTTTCCCGCCAATTTGAAAAAAGTGATTGTAAGAAAAACGCGTTTAAAATTTTCAGTACAACAAAATAATGGTTATTTATAACTTACAGCATTTTAATGCTAATCTGCTATACCAGGACTATAATAATTGTTCCGTATTGTCATAAAATTCATTTTGTTGAATTTGCTCGAGCCTACAAACTATACGAGCTTCCTCTGTGTTGTTTTAGTGGGGTCGTTTCTGCATCGTTATCCGCTGCTCGCGGCGAATATTTTACATTATGTACCAATATTTAATTCTAACAAATTCATAATTTTTAGAATGGCAGAATAATCTTCATTGAAGACACCCGTACAAATAAAAGCGGCAATTTCCAATTTTCCGACCAGAATTTATTTTTTTGTATACCTATTGAATTACCTGTTCACCTATATTTATCCATAAAAAGGTATATGTAGATTTCCTATATATATAGGAAATCTACGTTGCAACATTGTGTCATTATTTATAATTCACTTAAATATTAAAAATTCCTATATAATATGCGTCTGTATACACGGTAAAATTAAATAGTATTTATATATTCTAAGTACATTGCTTAACAACAAAATAACAAGAGGGTTCGTCACGTCATTTCACGCTGCAGATTCGTCTTTTATCGATATCTGCGCGAGTGATCGGTTGTGTCTAAGATCCTTTCCGTGTTTTAATCGATTAAAGTCCTATAATTATTTTAAGAAAGTTGTGTTAACTTTTACTTTCTTTTATATATAAATAAATATTTGTGTTTAACATTCTAAATAATAGTGAGTGTTATTTTTATACAAGTTCAAAATATATTTCACGGAACATTATCGATAATATCTTTCTCCCGTGGAAATATCCTGACGACTTTATTAACAGATTGGCTTTAATTAAAAGCTATCTTACAGCTAAAAATATCGACCATTCTGAGTCGACGTTCGACTCGAAAGTTTTAAAGTATATGTATATACTGTGCTGTGATAATAAAATGTTATCAACATATATATATATATATATATATATATATATATATATATACTCGTCCGACATCTGCTAAAGCTTTCCCGCTGCACGTTCGTGTACTTGGACAATCCTGTTTCTTAAGCTTTTTAACTTTGGAAATACTTTGAATTTCGCTTTATTATATAATTCTAACAGTATATTTTTTAAAAGTGTTACTATCAATTAAAACAAAAAAATCAATTTTTTTTATCCTAAACCCAGATTGTCCCCTTAAATTAGTGTTCACACATGGTATAAAATTAGATTGGATACACAAACACAATAGGAATTTTTAATATTTAAGTGAATTATAAATATAATGACACAATGCTGCAACGTACTTGAATTGTTTTTTAAAAACAAATATTTAAATCGTATTTTTCGATTTATGTAAGACTACTGTAAAATAGAAAGCATAAAGAAATTATATACATATATAATATATCTCATTATATGTATAGGATAGATCACGGAAACTTAACAATGAAATAAATTATTTTTTCAATATAAAATATATAAATAAAATATAATTTAAATATTTATTCTTTATTAGATAAATAGGACGTATATATAAAAATATAGAATACTATTTGAGTATCACTTGAGCTTATTCATTTTTAAATTAAAAGAAATTCATTTTTTGAATAAAAAAAATAAGATTTTTTATTAAGCATTAAGACTAATAATAATTTTGACTTTTTAATTTTCAAAATAGAATGTGCAATACGAAATAGATTATTCATTTAATTTAAATTACCATGTTCACACGTGGTATAAAATTATCATTTATCAGATACGCAAACACAATGGCCCGTATTCTGACCTCACATTTATCGCTAAATGTGCCTCTAAATGTGCCTTAGATGATGCGCTAAATGTGGCGGTATTCTAAGCGCACATTTAACAGCGCATTTAGAGGCGGACCGCCATGTTTAGCCTAAAAGCGCAACTTTATGGTGAAAATCCTTTTCTGAGTCACATTTATGCCATATCGATAGATGCGCCGCTAAATATTGTCAGAGGCACATTTTAGCAAGATAAAAGCGCTCTGTGCGTAACAGTTACGGTACGATTGACAAGTTTAATTGATTTTATCAACGTTATATGATTGATTTTGTTAATAAAATGGATATATATCGAATTTCTTACAATTAATAGAGATTTTACACAACAATAATTATGATATTTGGGCACTTTAAAAATTTTCTTTATCTTAACAGTGCATCAGTGTGTAAAGCGAAGTATATAAATTGCAAAAAGTTAATACAATAGTACTAAACTAGAAAAGTACATACAAAAGTACAAAATAAATACAAAAATAGATACAAAAGTACGAAAGTACATATAATCATGGATGTATTTTGGAAGATATTGATCATGCGATTGAAGTTCGGGAAATAAATGCAGTACGTGAACGTGAGTCGCGAGTGTTTTCGAAATAGAATAGATGCTTTTGAAATTTATAATGAAGTTGTAAATTTATCTTATGGCGCGTAATTGACCGCGCGACGACCAATCACAGTGTTATTATAAACGAGCAATTCGCATGATGTATGACATAATAGTCAAAATGTACCTCTAAGCTAAAGGCGCTATAAATGTGCGGTGAGAATATGAAGGATCTTAGTCGTATTACCAGAACATTTATCAGCAACTCTAAAAGTGATCTATAAATGTGCCACTAAATGTACGCTCAGAATACGGGCCTAAGAATCTTGAGTACGTAGTGTGCTTGTATGTGTTACATATTATGTCATTGATTTTAAGAGCTCTATTTTAGAACTTTTTAAATTAAAATTTGCAATCAAATAACAGTAGTAGATTATATATGCAATTAAATTCAAGATGGAGTCTGTATCAAAGTTTATCGGATATAGCAAAAAATTTAAATTTTTTAATTGAATTAAAATGCACATTATTATGTGATTATTCTATTGTGTAGCGCACTTCTTATTGTTTTGCAAGTTGCAAGTAACAATTTAGATAAAAAATGCATATTTCTTGTTCTATTGTTATTTCTTTCTCACATAAGATTATCTTTTTGCATTATTTATATTACAATTTATTGTATATTTTGCAATATTAATACAGTATAGTACCACACAATAAATGTTTATTTTATTGCACGTCTAGGAGAGGACTAAACCTTGATGTATTTTGTGAAATTCATAATTTTGAAAATTTTCAAAATATTGTAACCGTGTTTTATTAAATTTATGGTTTATTAAAAGATTATTAACAAAAATAACGCTTATGCAAATAGATTATTCATTTAATTTAAATTACCACGTTCACGCGTGGTATAAAATTATCATTTATCGGATACGCAAACACAATACGGATTTTGAATATTTAAATGGATCAAAATAAATATAATAACAATGCTGCGACGCACTTGTTAGGTTTGGAGGACATGAATGTTTAATATTCTGCTGGAAGCTAGACCCACACTTCACATCGCCAGTGCTTTCAGGTTAAAAGTAGATAGAAAAGAAATATCTTTTTCAAGCAGATAATGTTGAAAAAATCTTATCACGCAAAAATTACAAAATATAAAAATCCCACATGAATCATATAACTATGTACACTTGTATTACTGAAAACACTAGATAATGAAATGGAAAAATGTGAAATAAACTATATGACTATAAACTATTTTTGCACTGAAATCATGTAATGTGAAGTGGATCTCATTTGGCAAGTCCATGCACAGCCTATTCGTCGCTCAAATATTCATTTCTCAATTTTTCTTATTTTTAAACATTTTATGTAAAGATCTATATATTTGTTTAATTGTATGTGTATGTGTAGGATACTTATACTACACATAATTAATACTTAACAAACAAGGTGCATAAAAAAGTTTAAATTTAAATGCTTAAAAAATTTTAAATTCGATACACTTTATAATATAACAATAAACAATAAATATTATTACACAGTAATATTTTATTATTTAAATTTTTAATAATAAGGTCTCACAAGGAAACATGTCCAAGTGTCACTCTGACTTCGGAATAAAATTTCGGTTTTGAGTTCGTCTGTAGTAATAAAATACCCTTGCTTCGAGAAAAATCCTCGATCTCAACCGTTCCTGAAATTTTCTTGTACAAATAACACATAACAATAAGTACAACTTATATCATTTAGTCCTTAAGTGAAATATTTTACTCCATATGCTATTCAGCGGATAAAAATATATAAAAAATGGCTATCTGTACTCATTGAAAAAATAATCATGCTCAATAATGATGTTGATGCTATGTGCACGCGCTAACTAATGGTTTTCGTTTAACTGTACTTCCGAAATGAAAAATTGTACAAAAATGAAACAAATGTATATTATGCACACATATATATACAAAATGTATACACACGAAAGAGGTATACCATAAATCCGTATAATATCCATCTGCGATACACCTTGGGTAATACTGATGTCGGCGGTATTGTAATTTTCAAACCTCGTAACCTGAAAAGTACTTTATGGAAAAATACTTTATTATAGTGTTTGAAAAAGCTCTCGAGGTATACTGTAATAATACAAAACAAAAAATGGGAATTTTCATTTAAGAAATTGAAGATGACCTTTACATGACCTTGACAACGTTATTCATAGCCAAACTAGTATTACTATATAATGCGTTACTTAAAACCCTACAACTTTTGTATAAAACATTTTTTCCAAAAATGCGTATTTTTTCTGGTAGATTTAAAATATTTTTCTCCGATATAGAAATATTTAACAAAAAGAGCTATAGATTTTAAATAAATTTAATTGAATTAAAATTTAAATAAAATTAAAAACTTTTGAAATGAAAATTAAAAAAAAAAAATAAATAAAACGATTTCAAGCTTTTTAATTGTTTTATTAAAATGCCGACAGTTATTATTAATTTAAATTAAATATAACAAAGGCAATACATATATCTATTAAATATACATATAACAAGGTTCTTATTAAATATATCATCATTCAAAAGCAGTCAATTTTTTAAATTAAACAACAAATTTTTGTTAATATGTTCGAAAAAATTATCTCCCCGAATAACTCTGCGTGGAACCTGAATCGAGTCGATTCCCCGCAAGTCTTCCGCATACGCATCCCACGCTCGACGAAGATTGTCAGTCAATGGCTCGTCCCATCCCAAATTCGACATCCATGCTTCTTGCATTATTAGTTTAGCTCGAACTAAAATGGGACCGATCAGCCCGAGTGGATCGAACAATCTTGATATTGTTGAGAGAACATCGCGTTTAGTTGAAACGGAATTCGTCAAAAAATCTGTTGAAAATTGAAACATGTCCGCTCTCTGACACCAATTTAATCCTAAAGTTTTTATAATACTAGACTCGATCACCAGTGCAGAAGGTTTTTCCAGTCGATTGATCGTTCGCAATTTTTGTAAGACCTTTTCATTGTTTGTACGCCATTTGTGAGGCGCGAAGCCTCCCTTAGATAGCAATGCTTCTGGTTGCAAAATTAGATCTATCGCTCGATCCTCGCAGTCAATTCCGGTTATAATATCTTCAACGTAAAGATCGTTCAACAACACTCTTGATGCCTCGCTGAACTGGCCAGCCTCATCCTCCGCCAATTGTCGCACGCAACGAATGGCCAAAAAAGGAGCGCACGCCTGACCATACGTAACCGTCTTCAGTTGGTACTCGCCTATGGGTCGCTCGGAGAGAATCGCCACAATATTCGCTGATAATCGCGATCATTTGGATGTAATAAAATTTGACAGTACATCTTTTGTAAATCTGCGGTGATCGCGATAGCCAATAAACGAAAACGCATAATAATATCGATTATATTATCCTGTAAGTTCGCTCCCACCATTAAAGCGTCATTTAAAGAAACACCGGATGTAGTTTTTGCGGAAGCGTCGAATACTACTCTCAATTTTGTTGTTAAACTTGACTCGCGAACCACGCCGTGATGTGGTAAATATATTGCATTTGATGCGTTATCGTCTCTGCTAACTAGAGACATGTGATTCAAGTCAATATACTCGCGCATGAATTCGGTATATAGCTCGCGAAAATTAGAATCTCCTTGGAATTTACGTTCTAAATAATTCAATCTTTTCACTGCGACCTCTCTCGAACGACCCAACAAAAGTTTGTTTTCGCGAAAGGGTAATCGAACGACAAACCGCCCGGACGACGCGTCTCGACTTGTATTTACGAAATGTTTTTAACAGCATTTCTCCTCTCCAGACAATCGCGTATTATCATCTCGGTATTCCTCCAATTCCCAGAATCTTTTCATGGCATCGTCGATCGACATCCACTGAGTCAATAAACACGTGTGATTGACTGAAGACGAATGATCGATCGCTCGATTGACAACTAAATGTGATGGTATTGAACCCGCAATAATCCAACTGAACTTGGTATTTTGCAAAATCGGCATATCGCTGCCAAGCTCAATTCTACCGTGATCTAACAGCTGCAAAAAGAATTCCCTGCCTATAAGCGCATCGATTTGACCCGGGTTGAAATATAATGGATCTGCTAGTTTAAGAGTTTTGGAAATCACCAACCTCGATGATTGTATAGAGAAAGATGGTAAAGCTTTAGTTATTTTAGGAACAATCAAACAATGTAAATTCAAATTGAAATCTGACGTTCGCGATTTTATAGAAAATCTACAACCGTGATTTATAGTGCAGCTCATGCCGGTTAGACCACTAATTTGCTCTCGAATTATCTCTGTTTTTAGATTTAATGTTTTACATGCTTTACTTCGCTTCGTCAGGATGCGATAATTTATTATAATTTATGATAATTAATGTAATTTCATTTCTTAGAGTCATCCGCGTTACAATAGTTAATGATCTTCATACCATCTGAGTACGACGACGTGACACATATTAATTTATACCTTTCTAATACCGATCTACAGACGAACTCCGCTACTCGAATCCTACCGTGTTCGAGAACGACTGGGGTGAGCGACGACTCTCTTTCTTCCCTTGTCCAAATTTCTCCCACCTCAAAGGGAATGAGAGAGCACAGTTACCACGCAAATAACATGTGATCTTAACTATCTAAATTGATTCCACAGCGCTCGAATAACTCACAAAACATTGTCTTATCATATGGAAATCATATGGAAATATTACATAAGTATACATAAAATAGCGTACATAATTATTGCATACAAGAATAACAAATATTCATGGTTCACATCGGTTAGAAAGATGATGATTGTGAAAGAAATGATTTATACAAAGAGACTTTTTACACCATGCGCAGGCAATTACAGCAACTTCACCGCAAATATCGCATGTTGGTTTTAAATTATTTTTGAAACAAAAATCTACTGGTGTATCAAATTCTTCTGGTCTCTTTTCTAAATAACCACTTTTATATGCATATTTGAATAAATTTTTAAACCTCGGTGATGAAAATTGATTATGTGTTAATAATTGTAATTTTAACATATTGTTTCTTGAATGAAGCTTGACCTCAAGATGTAAAAGCATGACGGTATCCGAAAAATGTTTAACAAAATTTTTCCATAAACGAAAACCGAATACATTTAAAGGTTGTATTTTTCCCCTTGTTTCAGCCGCTATAGTTAACAAATTGATATTTTCTATAAAATCTGGTTTGTTTCTTTGAATTATATCAGGACAATGACCAATCCAAGAATCTAATAATAAAGCTGATTTTGGTCCAACATTTGGAAAAAACACTTCTTTCATCCAGATCTCAAAATGATGCTAATTTTGATTATGTTAATTTTCCAGATTTTGATGCCATGACAAAGATATTATCTTCTTTAAACATTGTTTCTTTTACCAAATGGTTGGACCAAATGTTCCAGTAGGTTCTTTTAAAACAATAAAAAGAGACGATAATAATTTACCATCAGCTGAAACAATAGGTTGTATAGTATAACTATGTGTAGTTGCTGATATGGATTGTACTATGCGTTCCATTTTTTTAGTGCCAATAGGTGACACTGAACGACTGGAATGAAATTCTAATTGAAGTCCACTTTGGTCCGAATTATATACATTTTCAATTCAATATTGTATAATAAAATATTTTACATTTTCAATAAATGACTTACTTTGTATGCTTCTAAATTTTTATTTGACGTTAAATGTTTTCTTGTTATAAATTTTGTAGTTATTCGTGCATGAGAAGACTCTAAATAAACATCTCCTCTATTTTTCTTCAATTAGGTAAAAAAAAATTTCTTTCGTGGTTTACTTTTGTTGATGTTACTTTATTATTAGAATTTATCGAACTGAGTATACATTTATTAATCTATTTAATTTTCCAATAAATACTTTATAAAAATACAGACATACACTTTTATTTCACTACGGTAATACCTCTATCAATTAGAGAAACTGATATATATATATATATATATATATATATATATATATATATATATATACATACATATATACTTGTTCCTGTCATTAAAAAATTCGGGAGCGTTCCGTTTGACCACAGCCACTTATACCGATGCCTAGGGTCATCAGCAACGATTAACCAATCAGAGAGTCTCATTTTAAACTGGCCAATTGGCGACGTCAATAGACTCCCACCCAAAAATTCTCTCCATGATAAACGGTTCCAATCCGTAAGCGAAATAAAAACGCACCTCGAAGAATATTTTGCAAGTAAGCCCCAACAATTTTGGAAAGAGGGAATAATGAGGCTTCCTGAGAGAGATGGAAAAAGGTGATAGAGCAGAACGGTTCATATATAACGCAATAAATCAACCTTTAGCAACAAATATCGTGTAGTCATTTCGTATAAAAAAAAGGAAAGAAACTTATGGGACACCCTAATATAATCATATAACGTATTAAAACACTTAAAAAGGTAGTACCCAGACACGCAAAATGTAATAAGTTTCTTACCGGCTCCAAACTTTACAGACAAAAATACCGAATGCGTGCTCAAATGCACTTCCCGATATAATACTATAATGGCAAAATTTAGAGAAAAATAATAGGAACCAGAAAGAAACTCATCACACATCTGTATAATTGGGACAAAGTACACAGAACCGTCGGACGCTGTTTACAAGTCGCCAGTAATAAACTCAAATCTCTAAATAATTTCTCTAAATATGGTAAACCTCTAAATAGAGAGAATCTGAAAGCGCGAAATTTCTTAAACTCTTAACATATTTTTAACAATAAACGTGTATATATAATATAAGCATTCTGTATCTTTCTGTCGATTTAAACTTCTTTTGGAGTCTAATAAAGCAACATTTGCGACACAAATCTTTTATTTAGAAAGGACTCCAAGGCATCCAAGATTTCCACATTTCAAATTTATGAATTTTATGATTGTTCAGTCTGTGGTCCGTGATAACAGATTTTTGTGTGATGTGTTTTAGTGTAGTAATATGATTTTTATGTTTATTGATTCTTGTCTTTAAAAGTTTGCTCGTCTGACCGATATACGAGACATCGCGCAGTCTTTACATGTAATTTTGTACCTCACTCTTTTATTAAAGTAGATAAAGAAGTACCAGACGATATTATAAGACAAAAAGTTAAAATTAAAAAGTCTACGTCTATTTTTTTAAGTTTTTATTGTATATTTATATTTAAACAATAACGATTAAAATCTTTTAATTACTCAGAGTTATTATGTTGATAATATATGTTGGAGTCAAAGTTATTTATGAGTGTTAAACTAAAATAAATTATATTTTTTAATTATTATTTATTTTATATTATTATTCGAATTTTTTCCGCATACTTTTTCTGATATATTTAAAATATCTTTATTTTATATAGAAATAATTTAAGAGCTATAGATTTTAAATAATTACAATTGAATTAAAAGTTATCGACAAAATATGGACGTTAAATAGGAAAATAAATAAAGAGATCTTAATTTTTTTTTAGTTTTTATTGATGCCAACTTAAATATACATATAACATACATATATGTATTAAATATACATATAACAAGATTCTTATTCAAAATCTACTATCATTCCAAAGTATAAAAATAGTCAATTTTTTTAGTTAAATAATCAATTGTTTGGTAATATGTTCGAAAAGTTATTTACAATAAAAGTTAATTATATATTTCGATTACTTTGTAGAAAACGTTTTGTTTTAATTATATTTCTCAGAAATTAATAACTAATAGTTAACAATTCTTAACTGCTTTCAAACTTTTGAAACGATAGTCTATATATTATTAAAGTCCCAATAGTAAAAAATTTCGTGAAGTTATTGAATATGTATAATTGGATATAATTAAGATTATAATTAAGAACTTAAGTGGTTACATATAATAAGAATCTATATAGTTCTCTTTATATTTGAATAATCATTGAATGTATGAGTTTATAAAAATCAGTAATGCAGGATAATTTATTTGACAATATACTACATTAATATGATTTTCAGTGCACAATAATATTCGAAATTCTGTACTTTGTCATTATTGAAAAGTAAAATTATTATTAATTACTATTTAACTTTTATGAACACATGTCTATAAGTTTATTAACTTTATCCCTATTTAGCCGTTTTGGTAAAATAAATATGATAAAATAAATAAATTAATAGAGTCTGCATAAAATAATAGTCTACATTAAGAATATAAAAAGAATAATATACTGTATTTATTTTCGCATATTAGAAGTACTGCGTCTATATCTTTATTATCAAGTTATTTTCTTTAGATTTTTAAACTAAGTAAAATTATTTTCTTTATTTGATTATTAGTAATGATTTATTATCTGAAATTACTGTTATAATTTAATATCGATTATATATATACGTTCAAATAGTAACTATTATATTTTAATTACACTGTCCGATAGAATAAATTTTTTTTTTCAGAGATCGTGGCATATATTTTTCAGTAGGTGTACTGAATTCAAATCTGATTTAAAAATATCTTAACTCATTATGATATTGAGGAAATTAAGATTAAATGTATAAAAAAATCATAATTTTTGCAAGTTTAGATATATACATATAGTGATAATTATACTATCTGACAAAACTTGACTTTTTTTATGTAACACGAGTGGGAATAGTCATTTCCAATGTATTTTTCCTGCTAAACATGAATCCATTTTCTAAATTTGGGAGATAAATATCATCATTTTTAGTTTCTTAAATGCTATTTTTCTTCAAATTGTGACGTGGTAGCCAAATTTTGAAAATAGATTCGTGTTCAGCGAAAAAAATACATTGAAAATGACTATTCACACTCCTGTTACAAAAATTGTGTCAAAGAGTGTTATCTGTGTGTACCTATATATTAAACACAAAATAGTTTTTACTATCTCAGCTAAATCATACATACATAGACTTTCATAAGTTAATGTAACAAAAGCATTTTTTATCAATTTAACGCCACTTTTTTGTAAATTGCGGTTCTTTCAGGAACTTTACACATTTTCGTCGTAAAGTGTTGAATGTTTAACTTTTAATTTGAACAGTGATAAACTCCTTTATTATGTCAGCTTATCGATATATAGCTACTCAAAGATTGCAAAAATTGAATTGTGGTTTCTTGCACGTTTAATAATGTAATATTTTCAAAATCCTGATAAACTAACATTTTTACGATCAAATTTGAATTTAGCACACACAAATTTACTAAGAAATATATGTCAAGATCCCTGAAGAAATCTTTGTCCAATAGTGTTATTGTTAATATTATATATCTTCTGTATATATATCTATATATGTATTGTTATTGTTTTGCTTAGTCAAAAAACGTTAAAGAAACTTTACAATCTTTTGTAATGTAAATTATAAAAAGATTATAAAATAAAATAATAAAAAATTTAATTTATTTTATTATTTTAATGCTCATTCTAACAAGTTATTTTATATAACCTTTTTTTCTACTAACTACATATAAACACAGTTAACTAATCACTTTTGCAATAAGATGATATAATATATTTTAATGATTGACTAATCATTTCATTCTTAGAGTTAAGATATATGTTTCTTAAATGAAGTAAAATATTATTTTGTAACTCTTGTTCCGAAGTATGAGAAAACAATTTCTCAATCAAATATTTTACTTGATTAGGAGCTCCATCTATAAGTATTAAACGTCCAGAAAAATTCCTTGTTTCTAATAATCTTGCTAATTCAATGGCGATTAAAGATCCAAATGAATAACCCACAATTAAAAATTCTTTTCGTTACGTCACGAATCTTTTATATAATAATTGCTTATGAACTCACCCATAATATTTGCAACCGCTTTTTAAGAATTTTTAGTTTTCTTATGATCTTTAGTATAAAGCTTTACAAAAATTAGATAATATCAAAAAAATCTTGCGACCTACAGACAGTATACTTTATTTATACATACAAATACGTTCATATCTGCAATCCAGTGAGGCCCACAAGTAAATTAACTATGTTGTCGAGAATATGTTTGTTTTCATTTATTAAAATATCTGTGACAAATATGTTATGAGGTCTTAAGACAGTATCGCATTTATGGATTGCTTTTGTAAATACTAGAAATTTCATTAAAGCTTGACCTACAAATATTTTAAAAGAATATATTATTGCATAATATTGTTGATATACGCGTTGTTTCAAATAATGTAATATTTTTACATAATAAATCTAAATATAAATAAAATCTCTGAAAGAGGATGGGTAAAATGTACTGATTTTTGCCCAAAAAGTGTAACGAAAGTTACATATGTTTTCTTATAGCTCTTTCTCTTTTGAGCTACTAAACATGAAAATAAAAAAGTGGGAAAGTGGTCAAAATTCGCTTCAAAGGGATCGAAATGTCACTTTTAATAGTAATTTGATTAGTGTCGATTTTGTTGCAATTATTTAATTATTTGTATTATATTGTAGTTTAGTTTGTAATTTTTTTACTGAAAACTAAGAAAACACTTTAAAATAAAATTTTTTAGAAATGTTACATCTAACATAGCAAAATCAATATAATATAAAAATTTAAAAAAATAGATAATTTATTCAAAAAGTCTTATTAAATATGCAACTGCATACATTGTATAGTTTTAAATATGTTAGGTTAAAATAGGGGACTTTCACACCACTCCTAATTTCACCTAAAAGTGCATTAAATTTTTTAGTAGATCTTCGTCTGCAGATGTTTATACCAACATTTTACCTACCCTCTTTTTTTTATTTTACATGTGCATCCCTGGAAATAATTTTACAACTTTTCACGCAAAAACTATGCGAAAATTACATTTTTTATAATGCGACTAAAATTTTTTACATTATTTCTGTGTAATTTTTATGTCAAATTATGTGATTTAAACATGTTTATAGATTTCTATAAATGTACGTAGAAAATTGTGATTTTCTACAACTATATTAAAAGTTGTGATTTTCTATAATTATATATTTTAGTCGAAAAAATTGTAGTTTTAGACTTTTTCATTTATTTAGACATATTTATCTGTTTAATTTTATAAAAATTAGTTTAATATATATATCTGAATCTTTTATATACGGACTGTATAAGAAGTAAACTAATAGATGTAGTTATAATATTATTAGTTGCATTTTGCAAGCTTTATACACTTTTCAACAAAATTAAAGGATCACTTAAAATTAGCATGAAAAAGGGTCAGATTCAACTTCATGTATCTTTGAGGTTTCGAGGTTTAAAATGCTTTTTTAAACATCGCTCTACGCTGCCATTTTTCGCAAAGATACGTGAAATTGAATTTGACCTTATTTTTTCACGCTAATTTTAAGTGATCTTTTAATTTTGTTGAGAAGTGTATTTGCTTATGACATAAACTTAAATACGGCTGCAGATAATGAATAGCGCGTTGCAGAGTGGTAAAAAAATGAAGTATAATTATTACAATTAGAGATGTACCGGATAACCAGATATCAGATAATTCAGCACTTATTACAAACACATACGCGCACATGCCGGCGGTAAACGTCTTTTTTCAATAAAAATGTAAGACTGGTTTCAAAGTCATGTAATTCGGTCAAAAAGAAAATAGTTTTAAGAAAGTTTTAAGAAAAGGATTTTGTAGGAAAAATGTTGTAGTTTAAGGAATTTGACTTAAATTTTTCGAGAAAAATTGTTTTAAAGAACTGCAGAATGTCAAAAATATGTAATTTAAAGAAAAAACAATGTTTCTTTTTTAGAGCGTAGGAATAAGATCAAATTGTTTTAAAAAATTATTGATAGCACGTTAAAACTGAAACTTTAAGCTTCAAAATGCTTTTCTTTAAATTTTCCTACGATGATTTTTCACCGAGTGTCGACAATATTTCTGAAAAATACAGATTAGTTTCAAAGTCATGTAATTTGGTCAAAATCGTAGGAAAATTAAAAAAAATATATTTTGTAGGTAAAACATTGTACTTTACGAAACTTTACTTGAATTCATCAAGATAATTTTTCTTATTAAGCTGCAGAGTTTCAAATCTATATCTTTTTTTGCTAGTGTGGAGGATTCTTCTTCAGACTTCTCTGAAGTCGTATACTTTTGTACAATGTCGTAACTATTGATCGGGAGTATCGTAAAAATTGATTATTTCAAGCAGTATCTGTCCGGCGCGAAGGTTTTCAATTATCGCTGTTCTTTGATTATATTTTGCGCTGTGCAACACGTGTTCCGTTATTTTTTATTTACGAGCTTTTTACCCACATGTGTGTCTATACATTAGTTCCACTTAGCGCATCCGGCGGAATTATAATATAGCGAGAATTTCAAATCGAATTTTGTCTAGATTATAGCCGCATCCTGTATATATATATATATATATATATATATGCATATATGTGTGCGTACGTTAGTGCGTGCTCGCGCGCGTGCGTGTGTGTATATTGTAATTTAATTACCCATGTTAAAACACTGAGATCCAATTCCAGAAAACACGAAGCAAATCGGTCTTTTTGTATATACGTTGCTTTCCATCTTAATTATTGCGTTATCAGATAGTTTAGATCCAGCAATTATGTATCCTCTGTAAGGATGACCTTTTATATTGTCACTATAAATATGATGTAGCAGAGAAATATAGTCTACATCTATCGGTCGACTGTATACCTATAAATAAGTTATTATTAATTGTAACTATATATGGTAACAATTATCTTATAATATCATCTTATTGTTAGTATTATATTTCGGAAGTTAAATAAAATTAAAAGTTTATATATATGTATGAAGTCTATCAGAGCTCACGCATGAGCTCAAATGTTTTTTTTCGAAAACCAAGGCTTCTATCGAAAAATGTTTCCTACAAAGTAAGTTGTAACTTTGAAAAGGATATAAAATGATGCAATTAGTTTGACCTTAAGTAAGTACCAAGGTGATGTGCAGATAAACCTAGCTTTTTAAACAAAATCAATTTTTTTTATATAAATTGATTGTTTGCAATATTTGGTGTAAAAAGTTATGAAGATATTATGACTAAAAATTGAATAGTTTATGAGATATTTAATACGGCTGTTTTATATTTGCAACTTTCGATTAAATTTCTTGATTCTTATTCACATCTATTGCTTTCTTACTTATTGCTCACTCGTTAACAACGAAACGCGCGTAATTATAGGAAAAGGAGTGCGGCACATATATTATCCTATTATATTTGCAGAACTGAAACTAAACAATAAATACCACGCTCTTTAGTTACATGCAAACGGCATGTTGTTAACGCGTGAGCAATAAATGGGGCGGCAGTAGGCGTGAATCACGAAATGTAGCCGAAAGTTGCAAACAGAAAATAACCCTAGTTTAATACTTTAATGAGACATAATTTTATATAAATTATAAATTTAATCCACGATTTCATATAGTTCTATTTTTTCTCTTTAAAATCAATATTTTTTTACCAATATACGATTTTTTCTCGAAATATACCGATTAAAGTTGTAAATTTTTGAAATTATAAGATTACAGAATACGTACATACTATATATGTGTGTGGGACTGATTTTAGTAAACATATATACGTAAGTATATACGTGTGTATTCGTCAATTGCGGTCAAGTGTGTTTCAAGTGTGTTTACCAGAGTTGGGAAAGTTACTTTATAAAAGTAACTCTCGTTACCGTTACCGTTCTTTTTTCCAAAAAGTAACTCGTTACCGTTACCGTTACTCAAAAAGTAACGAATTGTTACAATTTCCGTTACTTTTTTTGTATACAATACAAACTTTACATAAAAATTTTTTTAATATAAGATCAAATTTTTACACTAAGCACTACAAATTTTTGAACATTATTTTACAGTAAAGTAATCAAAATGATATAATTTTTTGATAGTGATATTGCTATATTGATATAAAGTGTGTAATAATTTTGATAATAATAAATTATTTTCAATAAAGGAAACTTTTGGAAAAAAGTTAAACAAGTTTTCTTAAACACTTTTAGATTCTGTAAATATAAATAAAGTAATATTCTTATTGCTAGTTTACTTTCAATAGATTGGTAAATATATAGTTAATCGCTTTCTTTGCGTCTTTTCAATTTTTTTTATTTTAAAATTCTAACAGGATACGATAATTTTCATAACATCGAATTCTTGATTAATCATTGAATTATTTGTCTAGTTAAATGTTTTTTACAAAGTAGATAAATACTAGAAAGAGATGCCACCAGTTTTTAAGTATGTGATATTGCGTTTCAATACTCTTATCAATCTTAAGTTCCATTTCACGTATATGTGTGCACGTATCTATAGTATAATGTTACATGTACCATATAAAATGCATGCGTGCATATGCATGAAAAATATCAATGTTTCTTTATTTGAAAATTATTTTCGAAAAAGGTATAGTATATTCAAGTATACTTGAAAAAAATCCTAGACTGCACAGAAAGGTCGAAAGATGTCTTAAAAATATTGAAAAGATAATAATACGTCTTTAAGTTGTCTCTTAAGCATTTTTTAAAGATATGTGCTATCTGAAAAGTAACGATAAAAGTAACTCTTAATTTCGTTATTGAAACATGTAACGAAGTTACTTTTTCCGTTACAAACAAAATTTGTAACGCCGTTAATCTGTTACAGTTACTGAAAAAAGTAACTGTAACGGTAACGACGTTACAAGCAACGTTCAAAAATGAAGGGAAGAGGGAGGATTTTAAAAAATATGATATTTTCGAAAAATATAATTGCACAGTTTTAAAGCACATTAGAAACTGTAAAACTTTTATTTAAAGCTTTTTTTTATATCTCTTACCATTTCGACGGTATTTGCTTAGAAATATAAAAACCGATTTTTTTCAAGAGGGTGTTTTATTACTTTAACGCCCGTATGGGCACGTAAAAAAATACATGTCCCCTATTTTGACCTAGACTACAACATATTTAAAGCGCATTAAAATCGGAGGGAGATACTTCCATATCTTCCATATCTTGTTAGTACAATTTGTGTAACTGTAACTGATACTTAGGAGTTTTGTTTAGTTATATTGCCTTTCTTCTTATTAGTTTTACTTAAAAACCTTATAAATTATTATTATTGAAATTGTAATGTGTACTTACGTCATCTAATATAATTTTAACTGCTTCCTCTGTACGTCCAGATGTAACTACTAATCTAGGTAAATTATCGTCTGCTTTATTATTAATTTTAATTTTTGGATTTGATTTCAATAATACGTGACAATTAGCACCGCCAAATCCAAAGGAATTAATACCGATGTAACCACCTTTGTATTCTGTCTTTTCAGTGATTATTTTTACTCTTCCTTCAATGATAGCAGTCATATCTTTTCGTGGACGTTTAAAATGTATAGTAGGCGCAATTATAGCAGTTTCCATCGCTATTATAACCTTTATGAGATAAATACAGTTTTTTATAGTGATAATAATATCTTGCAAGTTCTATAATTATAATAAATAATAAAAAAATACTTTCATAAGCTTACATGTAGCATTAGATCATATAATTATTTTAATTTTATCGTACCTTGTTGTAAACTTACTTTTGCAATTTGATAATGACCGCTAACGGGTTCAGAATGTCCAATATTCGACTTCACTGAACCCAATAACAGAGGAGAGTCTCTTTTAGCGCACAAAGCTTCATCGATGGCTTGAAGTTCCACAGGATCTCCAACTAGAGTACCAGTTGCATGAGCCTCCATGTAAGATAGCTCAAGAGGCAAAATATCACATTCTTCGTAAAATTCTTCCAGTAACATTTTTTGCTTGTCAAATGATGGAAAGGTAATTCCTTCTTCTTTATAGCCATCGCAATTGGTTTTACCGTAGACAAAAGTCGCATAAATTCTTCTTGCATCTCTTGCTTTTTGTAGGTATACCACTACAGCTGATTCATTACGCATGTCACCAGTACCTTCTTCATCGTAAGGTTTACAGTAGCCATCAGCAGATAGAACTCCTAAAATAATGTCAGTAATTTATTTGTTTCAAGCAATAATAAAGATATAATTTTGTTTCTAGTTTCTTCATTATACTAACAAGTATCTCTTTGTAAACTTTGATAAATATATGTGAGCAAATTAATTATTATTAAAAAACAAAAACTATCAAATTTAACAAAATATGATTAAACAAAAAATTAATTAAAAATTATGTAATGTGTGTGCGCGATAAAAAGCGACAAAGACTCGTAAAAATCACGGATCCGATAAGTCCAACGTTCTCTTAAATTACTAATCGATTTGCAATAAACCATTTTTATTGTCTAAAATATAACTATTTACACTTATTTACAGGTTGAACAACTAACAATTCGTTACTAAGTCGCACCAAGCTGCAGCTGCAGTAAGACGTGTTTCAAACGCAAAAGTAATCGGCACGTTGTTTAGTAAGCGAAGATGAAAATTCACTGTCTGCAAGCTACAGCTATTCAAAGAAAGCAAAGATTTCGAATAGTTACCACGAATTTTGCTAAAGAAAGAAGGATCACGCACTATTGCTTCGGAGCTCGAGTTCAAACGCGAAGTGGCGGTCGCGCGCAGGAGCTTTTATAAGCTAAAGATTCGAGAATGTTCGCGAATTTTCTCATTTTCTTTATATTATTAATCTAAACCTTGATCAAAGTCATCTTTTGTTAAAGTAAATTTTTTGTTGTTTGTCACTTCTCCGGGCGACCGTTTTGATTTTAAGTAGCGCCTGTCACGATGTGATTTGTCGCGCGCGTATTACGCAGCGCTCGCGGATTTGTTAGCGCAGCAGTCAGCGCGAACAAATCCGCTCTTAGCGCTATGCTCTTCGTGAGCGTTTATTAAAAGTAATTTAGAAATTTGAATTATCCTAATGATTATTAATACTAAGGTTTTGATTATTTAATTAGCGACTAATTACTACATTTTTTTCTCCCATTCCTTTTCAGGGCTTGTTCCTTTGTAAACATAATGAATTTGTCAGTAAATATTTATTAACATATTTATTAGATAATTTGACTACTCAATAACTTTGAACCCAATATTATTTTTCACAAACCCAAACGAAAAAACTGATGAGTTACATAGGGATGAACGCATAAATTGACACTAGCAACAATAGCCGCTTCGCAAATACCAGATTGAATCATTTTGTAAGCTTCAACCATAACAAAATGACTCGAGCTGCATGCAGTATCGATGTTATACGATGGTCCAGTAATGCCGAGCCAATAAGAAATTCTGTTTGCTGGAATACTTTTATTGACTCCAAGCATGGGTAATCCAGCAATCTAGTTAGTAATTATCATATAGTTTTTATATGTATAAAAAAATATTTATTTTTATTATATCTTTTTGTATTCAGTGTAATATACTTTATATACATATTAACATATGTGGGGAGTTATTTTTGCGTAAAAGACATTTTTGTAAAGGACATTTAATTTTGTATATATGTGTCGTATTATTATATCGATCGTTATATTTAAAATTCTCGACCGTCGAACATATGTTTTCGATGACGATGTTTATGTACGCGACTTTCTAATTCATAATAATAAGAGACGAGCTCGAAAGACAGAGCAAATCAAAAATCGAAAACGAAGAGAAAAAAGTCGATCGAAGTCGAACGATAGACGCGAAACGAGAAAAACGTACGGGAGAAACAGTATCTCCTCTTACTTGTAATTCTTTTATAAATCCTTAATAAATAATTTTTTTAAAGCGATAACACTTTGTGTAATTATTAAACATTTAAAATTAAATAAATCCACACATATATTTATGTACTTTTTAATAGCGCGTATCTTTTTATTGATTTCTGATACTTATATTATTGAATAATCAATTTGAATCACATACGTGAGGTTTATTGTATATTAACTCCAGATGTGTATCATGAACACTTATTGCTGTGATAACGCTTGTGTTTGTTCCTCGTAATTCTGCAAGATTTACGCCTGCATCAATAATTGCTTCATAAGTGTGCTCAAGTAATATCTTACTTCCAGGATCAATTACATGAGCTTCTTCGGTCGATATATTAAAAAATTCTGCGTCAAATTTTGTATATTGTTCATTTTTCCTACCCTAGCAGGCATCTCATGTGCAACTGTTAGGATTTATTATAATAAGAATAAATATAATATTGTCATATTGTTAAGTCATTGATAATATTTGTATTACAATATTCTTAAAAAAATACATGACATCTCAATTAAACTTTGATATAAAATGAAAAATAATATTACAATAATAAACAAAAAAAAATTGTTACAAAATTGTTAAAAATGTTAACAAAAAGTGATTTATGTAAACATAAATTGCATAACGTATTAATTGCTTTAATGATTTTGTAAATGAAACTTTTTCGAATTTAATATGTTAGATTTATAAATATATTGACACAAATATTACAAATTTTTAACTATGATATATATATATTTATTACAATAAAAAAAATATAAAACTTTTTCAATAAAACAAAAATATTCTCAATTTTGAGAAAAAGATATTACAGTTGCTCCAGCGAGAATTGCTTGTACCAAGATCCATTTTATTGAAAAGATTGTCCTGTAGTTCTTTTATATTGTCAGAATTAGGAAACCGCCCGGCAATACTAGAGATAACGATTTCTTCTTCAGCATCAACGCTGATATATGGATTGAATCGATTATTATTATCCATCTTCTTTAAATTTTAACAATTGTAGAAAAATATACCATAATTCTAGATTTTAAAATTATATTAGAATAAAAAGAAGTAAAATTTTAGGACTAGAAGAAGCATTCTTTAGCTTTTTACCAGCTGAAAATTTATAATGTGCAAAAAAGGGAGGAATCACATAATTTTAAATAAGTAGTTAACATTCAAAAACAATGTACAATTTTCAGATTTTTAAATCAACAATAGTACACAAAGTTGATTTATACAAAAATATAAATTTTTACAAAATTTTATCATTAATAATAATTTTCTGATAAAATGTGTTAACAAATTAAATTAAGTCGAGTTAAAATGTTATAGTAATTAAAAAACATAATTGTATACGATTAGAAATAATAAAAACTAATAACTCGAGAAAAAAATAAGTATAGTATGTTTATATGTAAATATGGATAATTAGATCTGGTATTATATATAATTTTATATGAACATATATAATAATATCCGAAATTCGGCTGGCGCGATATGACCATATTTTTATACATATAATCATATTTGGTTAAATCTAATTATATATGGAAACAGATTTAGCCGAGTATAATTGTACATACGAGTATAAAGACAAGCTCATGTCATGCCAAATTTCGAATATAATATATATGATCAAATTATATGGCGTTAAATTTCAGATTTAATTATATATGAACAAATTATATTACATATAGTCAGAAAGGCCTAAATTTCGGATATAATTATATATATATAGAAAAAATAAACTTATTATAATTATATATAATTATAATTATATGTAATCATATATAATCATAAGTTTATTTTTTCTCGAGTATATATATATATATATATATATATATTAAAAACATTTTAAAAACATACACTAACAAAAGAAATATATACAGGGTGGACCATTTTAATCCATCCAGTCGAATATCTCGAAAACCAAGCCCGGGAGAGAAAAATGTTTCAGATAAAAGTTGTATGGTTTCGAGGGGGCCATAAGATGGTACCATTGGTTTGACCTTGAAAAGTCATTTGAAGGTCACGTCAAGTTTTTTAAATGGAACACCCTATATATTTTTACATATTCTTGTAGCTCATCTCGAGAGCTTTCCAAAATACTTATGACAAAGTATTTTTCATTAAGTATTTTTTGAGTTATAAGGCTTCAAAGTTGCAGTATTTTGATATAAAATACAAGATATCTCGTAAAATTTTCATTTTTTGATTATCTTACTCTAATACTTTTATGCACAAAATAATAAGACAAATCAATTGGTGTAAAGAAAACACATAATTATGTTAAAGTAAAAATGTGTAACTGTTAGTTGCAAATTCAGATTTTTACTTTAACATAATTATGTGTTTTAATTATGCCAATTGATTTGTCTCGTTATTCTGTGCATAAAAGTATTAGAGTAAGATAATCAAAAAATGAATATTTTATGAGATATCTTGTATTTTATGTCAAAATACTGCAACTTTGAAGCCTTATAATTTAAAAAATACTTAATGAAAAATACTTTGTCATAAGTATTTTGGAAAGCTCTCGAGATGAGCTACAAGAATATGTAAAAATATATAGGGTGTTCCATTTAAAAAACTTGACGTGACCTTTACGTGACCTTCAAATGACTTTTCAAGGTCAAACCAATGGTACCATCTTATGGCCCCCTCGAAACCATACAACTTTTATCTCAAACATTTTTCTCTCCCGGGCTTGGTTTTCGAGATATTCGACTGGATGGATTAAAATGGTCCACCCTGTATATATATATATATTAAATTTTTATCCGTATTCTGCATTTTCCTACAATATATATATATATATATATATATATATATATAGTGTATGTTTTTAAAATTTTTTAATATATATATATACACACATATATATATATATATATATATATATATTAAAAACATTTTAAAAACATACACTAACAAAAGAATTAAGAATATTATTCACTGGTTAATTCTTTATCAATAGTTTGTGTAATTTTATCAGAACTTTATTCGGGTTAAGAACTTATTTATGTATATGTTCATTACTATAAAAAAATCGTCATTATGTAAAAGAATTAATTATAAAAAATTAATTAAAATTAAAATATTTAAATTTTTACGTTTTAATAATATTTATGTTTTTCAATGTGTCTGTGAAGTTGGCACGTCATTCTATTAATTTTTAAAAAATAATGGGAGTTCTAGTAGCACTTTTCATAGTTCTGTAGTTCCTGATAAAAATTAAAAAAAGTTCCGCATTTTTAATATCGAAAATAAAAAATGATGTGCTAACTTCACGTTCCAGCACGGCACATTCTCCTCTAAAGTACAAACATCGAAAATCAAGATGTTTATTAAGAGTTCTCGTTAGTTCTGTACCAATTCTATAATTATATATCATTTCAAGACAAAATTCCAAAAAATTACCAAAAAAATCAAAAATAAAGAATGATGCGCTAACTTCGCGAATTTAACACGACACTCTCCTTTCTAAAGTATTAAAACGAATTAAAAATTCTTATGTTTTACAAGAGTTCCCGATAGTTCTAATTGAGACTTGCATATATATATATATATATATATATATAATTTTAGATCGATATTCCACCAATTAACTTTTAAACAATTTTTGTTTTAATTGCGTATTACGACACTTAGTAAAAATATGTCGTGCTACTGATTTTCGGCAGTTCTGACGATAGTTCTCGACAGTTCTGCAACAGTTCTATGCATTAAAATCAGTTTTAAAGAGAGTTCCGATCATTATTTATTTTTAAAACAATTTTTAACAATTACGTCCAGCACGTCACTTATTGTTAGTGAAAATATGTCGTGCTGATGACTTTTGCAGAACTGTCGAGAACTATGTCAGAACTGCCAAAAATCATCAGCACGACACATTTTCACTAAGTGACGTGCTGGACGTAATTGTTAAAAATTGTTTTAAAAATAAATAATGATCGGAACTCTCTTTAAAACTGATTTTAATGCATAGAACTGTTGCAGAACTGTCGAGAACTATCGTCAAAACTGCCAAAAATCAGCAGCACAACATATTTTTACTAAGTGTTGTAATACGCAATTAAAACAAAAATTGTTTAAAAGTTAATTGGTGGAATATCGATTTAAAATTATATATGTATGCGACTCTCAATTAGAACTATCGGGAACTCTTGTAAAAAATAAGAATTTTCAATTCGTTTTAATACTTTAGAGGAGAGAGTGTCGTGCTAAATTCGCGAAGTTAGCGCGTCATTCTTTATTTTTGATTTTTTTGGTAATTTGTTGGAATTTTGCCTTGAAATGATATATAATTATAGAATTGGTACAGAACTAACGAGAACTCTTAATAAACATCTTGATTTTCGATGTTTTCTTGTACTTTAGAGGAGAATGTGCCGTGCTGGAACGTGAAGTTAGCACATCATTTTTTATTTTCGATATTTTTTATATTAAAAATGCGGAACTTTTTTAAATTTTTATCAGGAACTACAGAACTATGAAAAGTGCTATTAGAACTCCCATTATTTTTTAAAAATTAATAGAATGACGTGCCAACTTCACAGACACTTTTTCAATACTATTTAGCTTATTTAGTAATTAATCATTATATTTCTAAATTTACAATACTTTGTTAATAAATAATATTATTTTGTCATGTTTTATCTATGGCTGTTTTCTTTGGATGCTCACGCACTGAAAACATTATTTTACTTTTCTACGAGATGTAATAAGTAACAAAGGTAGACTGATGCTTTCAGTGTGTGCATCTAAAGGGAACACAGCTATTGTGTGTAATTACCTTCCACGTGAATTTTTGTTCTGCACTTATTCATCTTTTAAAATTATTTTCTCCTATAAAAATTATATTAAAATGATATATATAAAAAATGTTACGCTCTAATCAAATCTTATATAGGTCATAATTGTCTTCAATGAAAGATGAAAGGTGTTAATATGAGATTTAATAATAAGAAACTTTTAGACATACTTACTTAATCATTTTCTTTTCTTTTATAAGTTGCCTTATTTATAATTTTTGTTTTAATTGTTAAACTGTAAAAATTAGATGTCTGCTCTATGTACATACATATATGTACATGTAGTTTAGTAAAACAAATACAATATAGAGATAGAAAGAGTATAAAGTAAAAGAAAGTTTGTAGAAAATAAAATTATATACATACACATATCTTTCTGACGCAAAATAAAAAAGAAAGAGCGAAAAAGAGAAAGAGAACAAAATACAATACGTATGCCATTTGTTTATGTCTTTATAGCTTTAATTTTTGTTTTAATTGTTATAAATTATAATTATAATTAAACAACTATACAACAATTGTATAATTAATTATAAAATTTATTAAACGTTTTAGAGAGATAATTATTGATTTATAACAATCGCACAATATTTATAAGTTAGTGGCCTTTTTTTTTTAAAAAATACTACCTTTAAAAACATATCCACTTATATATCATCCATAGCATACCAATTGCAATAATAGTTTTAAAAGTTGCGACAAATCGATCCACTCTGAAATAGAAATATTTATTGCATTTAATAAATTAATCTTACAAATAAATACTTAACATTTAACATCTAACATATAAACAACAACAACATTTTGTTTGTATTTAACACTTACTTTTGCAATGCGTTTTGGCTGCATCTAATCGATTCATGTCTTCGTGTAGAAGATATTTTTTTACACCTATTAATCCATGTCTTTAAACAATAAAATAAATATTTAATACCTCAAATTTTTCTGTACACATAATGTAAAAATTAGAAGAAAGATGTCAAAATTAACTAATATTATAAATTAATATACTAATATCTTACAGTAATTAAAAACTGTTATTATTGTTTACTTGAAATAAATCTGATATGCTTAATTAATTAATTTATTAATTAAGCATTTGTTACTTACTTACACAATATGTTAAATTGACTTATACAGAGATTAGTTAAAATTTATTATATTTTTATTATATATTTTAATTAGCAATAAGTACATTTTATAAAATAATATGCTATCTACTTGTGTAAGTTACAAAATTTAATTTATTCTTGGTTTTATTTTTCTTTGTTCTCTTGCAGTGCGATTAATAGAATTAGAGATTAAAATGTTTTATAAACTAACATGGTTTGTAATTCATATATCAAAATTTTATTTTAATGCAGTATCGATTAAAAAATATAAATAAATTGACCGATTGATCCAAGTTTTCATTTTATAGATGTATAAAAGTCTATTAATTAAAAATTTCAAATTTCTAAGATAAGAAAAGAAAAAGAAAGAATGTGTGTTAATTATCAGAAATGTTATATTTTTAAGTACGTTAAATAAAAGAAAAAAATGTAATTTTATATTAAACTGATGTATATAAATTATACATATATCATTCAATACGTGACAGTATTTTATTATTTATTTATTATCATATTTTTATATTGTTATCAGTAAATATTATTTTAATAATTATTTTCGTAAATTTCAATTTTTGTGCGTTTTATAAAAAAGAAATTTGTTTAAAAATTTAGGACTATATTTTTAAAATTATGATACATAATTTAATAAACAGCAAAATACAGTAAATATTTATGGAAGTGAGTTTTTAATTAAAAATGAAAGCCTTAAAAAATATGCTCTAAATAATGTGCTGAATCAATTTTAAAATTTAATACTGTTTTCTTTTATTTAAAGTTAAGAGAGAATTGAATACTTACCTAATACACTTTTTTATGCCGACATCAGAAAAGACGATTGAAAACGCTTTTCGGTCATCAAATGGGATTGATGACATTAAAGCTCGACTATTTGTATTATCAAATTTCCATTCGTTAAACGTAAAATATTCCAGAGCACGATTAGCCACATATATCTTCTTCTGCAATCCCAAGAGCCTATTACATATAACATGTTTATATAAGATAATATGCATATTCAATAGCATAACTTTAGTTATTATAAGTCGAGGGAAAATTGAATCCAAAACCACCACAATAAAAAAAGTATTTGAAAAAATGTGCAATTTTATAATGGCGTTACAAATTAATATTTTTAAAACACTGGCGTAAAAAAAACATATGAAAATTAATATTCTGAGTTGATAAAAAAATAAATAATTAGATATATGTTTTGTATTACATTAAATGTTTTGCTTATCCTTGATTACTTTTATACTTTAAGAAATCTACCTGTAAGTATAATATCTTGTACTTATGTGTTTATGTGAATTGTATATATATATATATATATATATATATATATATATATATATATATATATATATATATATATAGGATTAAAAACGCTTTATTTAACATACTGCATTTCTCAGAGTACTGTTATTAGAAGGTAAGTTTTATGTGCGCGCGTGCGACGTTGCAGGCGATAGCGGCTAGATCATACGACACAAGTATCTAGCATTGTTTATAACAGAAAAGTATCGGTTCACCGTTGCGTCATTAGCGGCTAGATCATACGGTGCGAGTATCTAGCATTGTTTATAACAGATTAAAATATTGAGAGAGCACGATGAATCAGTGCAGTCTTTCAAGGCAGTCTGTATCCAGCCGTCTTTCTGTGCGTACATTATATTATACTCTATATCTTCAATAAATCATTTTCTTAGTTAATAACATCTTTCTGTCCTCCATATCCCACATATTTTTGGGGGCTCTCGTCCGGGATAGGGACAGAGATCAGGATCGAGGCTTTAGAGTGCAGTGCCAAAAGAAGTTGAAGAAGTTCAAGACGTTCACGAATCTCAAGACGTAATTTAAAGAAGTTCGTGAAAAGTTCAAGACGTTAAGACGTTAAGACGTTGAGGCGTAAAGTCAAGAAGTTAAGACGTAATAATAATAGTTTTTAACAATGAGTTAAAATACTCGATCTCAATCTTCCAAAACTACCTTTGAGCATGGTAATGGTGATACTACTGTAGTTACTCCTTTATAGAAAAAACAAGCCGAAATTGAGGTCGTGATGCAACAATTACAAAATAAGGAAAGACTTGTACGGGAACAATAAACTGCCTTAAGCATACAACAAAAAGAATTTGAATCCTTGAAAGAAAGATTTGAAGCAGAAAAAAATGCTGCTGTTGATATAAATAGTCTCAGTTCAATATTAAGCTCATTACGACAAGAAGTTTTTTCTTTAAAAACTTTACCAAATCAATTAAACAATTTAGAACAAAAGGTATCTGAGATGCTGTCGGAACCAGGCGCTAGCACAGAAAATGACGACCTGCATACGAAACTCACGAATATGACGATGGTTAAGTTGAAACAAGAATTAAAAAGACGAAAGTTGAAAACGACGGGACCGAAAAAATGAACTCATCCTAAGACTGTTACCATTTATGCAACTCGAACTTCAGCATGGTGAAATGGAATATCACAACGATGAGGATGAAAGTGACAACGAAAATGCACAAGGAAGACACACGAATGAGCAAGAAGATGATAGTGAAAGTGATACACATTCGAGTGACGAAGATGAAGCACCACTTGCCGAAAGAAGACAAAATAAAACAAGAAAAGCTCGAGTAAATCAGTTACTGACATTCAGAGATGTTGAAGAATCCTTAAAGACGTTCAACGGAGATGACAAGGTCGACGTGAAAATATGGATTAAAGACTTCGAGGAAATGGCTGAATTGTGCGAATGGTCCGACGCCCAGAAGGTAGCATATGCGAAACGCCTTCTTCGTGGATCAGCGAAGCTGTTCGTAAATTATGAAAGATGCACAAAGACGTGGAAGAAATTACGGTGAGCATTAAAAGAAGAATTTGCCAATGTTGTGGACAGTCATGCAGTGCATCGAGAGTTATCGCGGCGAAAGAAAACAATTGACGAATCATATCAAGCATACATGTATAAAATGCTCGAGATCGCTGCACAAGCTAATATTGATACGCCATCGGTAATTCGATATATTATTGAAGGTATTCAAGACGACGCAGTTAATAAAACAATATTACATGGAGCAAAAACAATACGTGAATTAAAAGAAAAGTTCGTGCAATACGAAGCGATAAAAGGGGAAGGCAAATCAAAGACGAAGCAGTCGAAGTGGGAGGAAAAGAAAAAGATGACACAAGAAGACACAAGTTCGACAGAGACAAGAAGATGTTTCAACTGCGGTAGCAGAGATCATTTGGGTAAAGTGTGTCCGACGAAAGACAAGGTACCAAGTGCTTTAAATGCAATCAATATGGACATATCGCGAAATCATGTAGAGGGACAGTAAGTGCGCAGAAAGAAGCCGCATGTGTAAATGCTAAAAATCCGCAACAGAAGCAGATAAAGCAGGTAAAAGTTGCGAATCAATGCTTTATTAGTATAATAGATACGGGTAGTGATCTGAGCTTGATGAATCGAGAATGTTATGAAAAAATAGGTCGTCCGAATTTAAATAATAAGATAAACTTTGACGGTTTAGGCTCGTTAAACAATAGCACGTACGGTTCATTTGAAATAAATGTTATTATTGACGGCGAAACATATAAGATCATATTTCATGTTGTCGACGATAAAATAATGAAGCATGCAATTTTGATTGGTGCTGACTTTTTGAATCAGATAGAATTACATGCAGTAGGAGGTCAGGTAACTATCCGAAAAATTCCTGAAAAATCAATTTATGCGAATAATTCAGAATTACCTGAGGTGTTAAAAGTTGATGTAATAGAAGACGCGAATCCATTTGATTTTTCATATGTTTCCGATAAAAGCACACGACAAGAACTAGAAGTCATTGCAAAAAATTATGAGTCCAAGAAAACGCGTGAAGTCAATGTTAATATGACATTAATTTTGAAAGATGATATTCCAGTTTATCAAAGATCACGTAGATTATCTCAGTCGGAAAAGCAAGAAGTTGATAACCAATTAAAAACATGGATAGATGATGGTATCATAAGACCTTCTAATTCTGAGTACGCAAGTCCTGTCGTGTTAGTCAAAAAGAAAAATGGTGATACAAGAATTTGTGTTGACTTCCAAAAATTGAATAAGAAAATTATAAAAGACCATTACCCTTTACCATTGATTGAGGATTAATTAGATCGTTTACAAGGCGCGAAAATTTTCAGTACACTCGATCTAAAAAACGGATTCTTTCACGTTGAAGTAGCTGAAGAAAGTAGGAAGTACACTTCTTTTATTGTTCTCACAGGTAGGACACCGTTTCAATTAATGTTCGGTACTCACATGCGTTTAAAAGAAGATTCACAAATTCGCGAAATGATTGAAAAAGAATGGACGCAAATGTTTGAAGAAGAACGCGATGATATCAGACAAGAAGCTAAAGAAAAAATTGCTGCGATTTAAAAAGAAAATTTAAGAGGTTTTAACAAAAAGCGGAAAACCGTGTCAAAATACACGGATGGAGATCTTGTTGCGATTAAACGAACTCAATTTGGACCAGGGCTTAAATTTCGTAGTAAATTTTTAGGTTCGTATAGTGTAAGTAAAATAAAGCGTAATAATTGTTATGCTGTTGTAAAAGTAGGCGAACATGAAGGTCCATAAGAAACATCTACATCAGCCGATTATATGAAGCCTTGGTTGCAGTTCGATGATACAGAAGAAATGGAAAGCGAAGATGAAGAGGAAATCGATAAAAATCATGATTAGTGACGCGAACATTCGGGGGCGAATGTCTTGCAGGATAGCCGAAATGTAGGATTAATAACGCATTATTTAACATACTGCATTCCTCAGAGCACTGTTATTAGAAGATAAGTTTTTATGTGCGCGCGTGCGACGTTGCAGGCGATAGCGGCTAGATCATACGACACGAGTATCTAGCATTGTTTATAACAGAAAAGTCTCTCAGGGCAGTCTGTATTCAACCGTCATTCTGTGCGTACACCATTATATTATACTCTATATCCTCAATAAATCCTTTTCTTATTTTATAACATCTTTCTGTCCCCCATATCCCACATATATGAAACAAAAAATGAAATAAAAAATTGAATAAAACAGTATACAAAATAATAAAAAATCAAAACATTTTGTTTTTATTTGAATATTTTCTGTACATTCTTTAAATATTCCGGAATGTTTTAGAATATTTTTGGAATGTTTATTTTAAATTTTGGGAACATTTTATAAATATTTCAAGAATATGTAGCGTTTACTGGGCTTTTATTTTTCTAACTTCTGTTAATGGATTTGTACATACCACTTGGTATATCTGAGTAACTCATATGTATATGTATATGTCTATGTGTGTGCGTGTGTGTGTATTTGTGCGTGATCGCAACTATATACGTGTTATAATTAGACTTTTAAGTATTTATATAATTTTTACATAAATTTCATTATTAAAATTAATAATGAAGCATACTTAATATATTTTAATTAAATATATTTTAAATTACAAATATATTTTAAATTATTTTTTTAAATATTATATATCACGTGAAACACTTAAATCTTTTCTTAAATCTTTTCTAGTTTTAATTTCTTCTAGTAAGAATTTATTTTTTTATTCTTTGCATTACTTATTATTAACATATTTTATTATTTGTACTACTATATTATTACTATTTTATAATGTAATATATAAATGTTGTATTGTGTAGCTTTTGCTTATTTTTCTTTTTATTATAATATATTATAATTATGTATTTTATGTATATGTTTGTGTTTAAGTATATATGTACAATATACTTGTAATTATTTTTGTATCGTCTTTTTTTCTTAACAAAAGCTTAATTCGTAAATAAACTAAATTACAGATTACTGTAGTAGTATTAACTATATTGTATTAACCATATGAGATAAGTATAAGAAAGATTAGATTATTAATAAAATAATGTTAATAACGTCAGAAAAAAACAAAATGAGCTAGGCGCAGAATGTAAAGAATGCAAATAAAACTCAAGATTTTTCAAAAAATCCTGAAACAGATTTCGGTCTATTTTTGGGCCATCTTCAATATAATTTTAATGCAAGCAATATAATTAAACAAAGTTTTTAACAATACTGGGATACTTATACAATTTGCATAACTAACACTGGGTACTTGAGAGCTTTATTTAATTACACTGCCTTTCTTCTGATGTTATTACTGTTGAGATATATATCTTATTTGTCTCTGTTTATATGTATGTACTTTCTAGATGTTCGTTAGTCTGTGATACAGCTAGCGTGTAGTATGTCACAAAACACTACAGGATGATGTCTCTCTAATAGATGAGCAAATGTCTTAAAACTAGAACCTTATAAATTATTATTATTGAAATTGTAATGTGTACTTACGTCATTTAATATAATTTTAACTGCTTTCTCTGTACGTCCAGATATAGCTACAAGCCTAGATAAATTACCGTCTACTTCGTTATTGACTTTAATTTTCGTATTTGATTTCAGTAATACGTGACAATTAACGCCGCCAAATCCAAAGGAATTAACACCGATATAATCACCTTTCAATTCTGTCTTTTCAGTGACTATTTTTACTCTTCCTTCAATAATAGCAGTCATATTTTTTCGTGGACATTTAAAATGTATAGTAGGCGCAATTATACCAGTTTCCATCGCTATTATAACCTTTATGAGATAAATACAGTTTTGTATAGTGATAATAATATCTTGCAAGTTCTATAATTATAATAAAAAATAAAAAAATACTTTCATAAGCTTACATGTAGCATTAGATCATATAATTATTTTAATTTTATCGTATCTTGTTGTAAACTTACTTTTGCAATTTGACAATGACCGCTAACGGGTTCAGAATGTCCAATATTCGACTTCACTGAACCCAATAACAGAGGAGCGTCTCTTTTAGCGCATAAAACTTCATCGATGGCTCGAAGTTCTACAGGATCTCCAGCTATAGTACTAGTTGCGTGAGCCTCCATGTAAGACAGCTCAAGAGGCGAAATACCACAGTCTTCGTAAAATTCTTTCAATAACATTTTTTGCTTGTCAAGTGATGGAAAAGTAATTCCTTCTTCTTTAAAGCCATCGCAGTTGGTTTTACCATAAACAAAAGTAGCATAGATTCTTCTTGCATCCTTAGCCTTCTGCAGGTATATTACTACAGCTGCATCACTACGCATGTAACCAGAACCTTCTTCATCGTAAGGTTTACAGTATCCATCAGTAGATAGAACTCCTAAAACAATATCAGTAGTTTGTTTTAATCCATATAAACGTACAATTTCTTAATTAATATACTAAATATTTGAAAACTTTGATAAATATATCTAAGCGATTTAATTATATCGTTCAAAAACAGAACCTATTAGATTTCACAAAATAACTATACAAACATTGATTAAATAATGTTATCCTGTTAATTGTATCAATAAATATATATACCATTTGACAACGCAACAACTTGAACACTTAATATTGTTTTCTACATACCCAGACGAAAAAACGAATGAGTTACAAAAGGATGGATGCATAAATTTACACTAGCAACAATAGCCGCATCGCAAACGCCAGATCGAATCATTCTATAAGCTTCAACCATAGCAAAATGACTCGAACTACATGCAGTATCGATGTTATACGATGGTCCAGTAACGCCAAGCCAATAAGAAATTCGGTTTGCTATCATAGCTTTATTGCACCCAAGAATGGGTAATCCAGCAATCTGTTACCCATTACAGTTTTTATTTCATTTATTAAAAACATTTTTCTTATATTAATCGCAATCTTTCTATGTGTATACATATATTAATATATTTACACACTATTTTAAGAGCGCGTGCTTCTTTTATCTATTTTTTTTAAAATTAAAATAACTAATGTGAATCACATACGTGAGGTTTCTCGTATATCAAATCTTGATATGATTCACAAACACTTATTGCTGTGACAACGCTTGTGTTTGTTCCTTGTAAATCTGCAGGATTTACACCCGCGTCAATAATTGCTTCATAAGTATGCTCAAGTAACATTCTACATCCAGCATCAAGTACATGAGCTTCTTCGGCCGATATATTAAAGAATTCTGCGTCAAATTTTTGTATATTGTTGATTTTTCCTATTCGAGGAGGCATTTCATAGATATCTGTCAAGATTTAAAATAATTTAAATAAAAATTATTTTTCATATTGTTAAGTCATTGATAATAATTGTACTAAAATATTCTTAAAGAGATACATCTCAATTATTTTGATATGAAACAGAAAGTGATATTATAATAACAAACAGAAAAAAATTATAAAAATATTAACAAAAAGTGATTTATGTAAAAATAAATTGCACAAAGTAATAAGTGTTTTAAAGTATTAATTGTTTTAATGACTTTAACTGTGATTTTTTTCCAATTTAATATTACGTTTATAGATGTATTGGTATTAATAATATAAATTCTAAACTAAGATTGATGTATATTTTAACACGTATAAATATTTTTCTACTGAAAATAAAGATATTTTTAATTTTGAGAGAAAGATATTATTACAGTTAGTCCAGCGTTGATGATCGCTTGTACCAAGATCCATTTTATTAAAAAGATTGTCCTGAAATTCTTTTATATTGTCAGAATTAGGAAACCGCCCGGCAATACCAGAGATAACGATTTCTTCTTCAGCATCAACACTGATATATGAGTTAAATCGCTTGTTATTATCCATCTTCTTTAAATTTTAATAATTCTAGAGGGATATATCACAATTCTAGATTTTAAAATTCTATGTATTTAGAATAATAAATAACATAATTAGAACTATAAATATGACAATATTAAAACTAGAAAAGTTATTTTTAAAACAGCTGAAAATTTATAATGCGCAGAAAAGTAAAAATAATCATATAATTTTAAGTAAGCACTAAACAAATATTAATTAGTATTAATATAAAATTTCAATAATAGTAAGACAAAGTTGATTTATTTATACAAAATATCATCATTATTAACAATTTGCTTATAGAATGTGTTGACAAATTCAATCAGGTTGAATTAAAATGTTTTAGTAATTAAAGAACATAATTGTGTAAGATTACAATAATAATCAAAACTAATAAGAAAAATGTAATTTATTACCAAAACAAACAAAAAAATTACTATATATTTATATACAATATATGTATATATATATATATATATATATATATATAGGTATGTACATATAATGAGTAAAACGAAAAAATAAATAGAATTTTTCATGATGATTTAGTACAAAATTGAATCTCTTTTTTTGAATGATCCAATTATATACTATTAAATTATGTACCAACTATTAATATTGCGCATATAATTCAATTACACAACAATGAGTTTTAAAATAATCTATTCAAAAATTAAAAAAAAAAAAATCTAAAAGAAAAGCAATAAAAATTTATACTCACCACCAGTTTTACAAGTACATGAAAATAGAAGCAGATAATTCTAGCAAAAATAAAATTCTATAAAAACTTAACGATGACTACAACTGATATTAGAGAAAAGACTATGCTATCCTACATTGTCTATTAGGTAAGATATGTGAATTGTGCGACTAATCAATATATATCATAATAACCCCACCGACTACGCAGAAAAGTAGAATATATAATTACTTATATAATTATATGTTTAATTATAATCAGCATGATATACGCATCAGCATGGTCAAAGTTTAGTACATACTCAGCTACAAACTAAGAATATACATATAGATAAAAGTAGACATTATAACGGGATTATGAAGCTTTTTCGTGCTATTATATTACGAGAAAAATAAATTTCTTATTTAGACTATAACTAAATTATTTATGCAGTAAAAGAATATCAGTAGATATGAGATACACTTCCTTTATTAAGTAATAACAAAATTTATAAGAGTAAAATATTTTTTCTCAAGATCAGCGGTTGAAACAATTTTTCTTAAGGCAAATGTTAAACTACTTATCGTTCGATTAATTAAACCAGGGTTCAGAAATTATGCGAGTTGTAATAGAAAAAATAACTTTGTTACATTTTTCAAATAACGAATTTAACGATTAAATATTTTTATCTTTATTTTTTCCAACATACTTGATTTAGTTGTTATGCAAAGAAACATATTGATCAAAGGTTAAAATGTTGTATTACATAAAAATTGCTAAAAGCACTTTTTAGAATCTTATTTCTTTCTACTTGTAAAAAAGGTTAATTAGACAAACAATTCGATGATTAGTCAAAAATTTGACGTTATAAAAATTAATGTATCATGTCAGAATTTTAAAATTATATACGGCCGAAGATGTAAAAAAGGCAAATTTGACCATATTTATAAATCTAGTATAAAAAAATTAACAATAAGAGAATTTTCTCATTTTTATTTACATTCACAGTATTTAAAAGAGGTTTTTTTATTTTTTTAAGTTTTTTTCTAATTAAAAATTAATTATTATTTTCAAAATTATTACACATTTTATTAATTTTAGTTATCAATATTATATCACAATCAATATTATACATTTTATTAATAGCTATATAACAACTATCGATATTATATCGCTTATGTTACATTTTAGTATAAAATAATGTCTAAAATGTAATGTTTCATTATTTAACTTAATCTTGTATTAAAAAAGAAATTATAATGACTTTCAGTAACAATAATGATAACGAGTTACTTCTAAAAATTGAATTATGAGTTACTTTTCAGAAACAATAACGGGATAATAAATTATTTTTATATAAAAATAACTTTCTCAATTTTGCTTTAAATTAAAATATTGTATTTAATGTTTTCCGTGGTCGTAAAAGTTTTAAAGTTCTCGAGGCCGCTATAGAAAGATATATATATATATAAAACAATTTTGTATATTACTATCATGCCTGACTCATTAGTTTCTACGCATTAAAAACTTGAAAAGAAAGGTTAATCTTCCCAAATCTTTACTTCGATTTACAGGTGTTCTATATGTTTTCTTTCCATTTCAGTACCATATATTAGATGAAATAGGTACACAATCACTACATTACTGGTTGTATAATGACAATTGAACGGTTACTAGTAAAATCTTTCTAAAATATATATAAAGAATCTGAACTGGTTTTTATTTTAGAAATAGAATACATATACATGGTGTATAAGTACTGATATTCAAAGCTTAACTCTTTTATTTTCAAAATAAAATATTCAATAAAAAATAAATTATTTATTCAATTCAAATTAACATGTCCACACGTAGAATAAAATTATCGGATATATAAACTTAATAGAAATTTTGAATATATTTAAATCGTATGAAAATACGATGAAATTACGACGCACAGCTACAATGCACTTATATTGTTTTTTAAGGACATATATTTAAATCGTTTTTCTTGATTAAACTATAATATGTAAAACTATTGTAAATAGTAAAGCATAAAAAGTTATATACAAATAATATCTCTTTATTTAGAATAAGTCACGGAAATCTGACAGTTTTCAAAATTAAAATTAAATAAATAAAATATAATTGAAATATTTATTTTTTATCAGATAATAGGATATTGTATTCCACTTGAGTAGTACATTACTTCATTTTATTTTATTTTTTATTTAATTTTTAAAATTAAAATTTTTGAAACTAAATAAAATTTTTTACATTTGTTAAATGTTTTGTTCATTTATCCTACATTGCTTTAATTTATCCATAAAGTTCACATCAGTTGTTTGCATCATGTTGCATAACTGTAATTTTTTCGTAAGGCAACGGATTTATACTTACAATGAGGAAGTAAAATTAGCATTTTCTAAAATCTTTCATTACATAAAAACTATATGTATACTAATTAGCTATTTAATATTTTTTATTTATTTTTGTTTTAATTTTTTTTTTTTTTGTGTACATTACTTGTTTGTACGTTTATGAATTATTCTGTGTACACAAAGTATATGTTATATATTATGCTATTGACTTTAAGTTTAAAAGATTCACTTTTTAATCTTTTAAACTCTACAATCAATGTAGATATTGAATTAAATCCAAACAGTTGTATGTAGTATGAAATTTTTGTTTATTAAATATAACACCATTTTTGAATCTTGAAATCGATCAAAATATACTAATGCGATTATTTTATTATGTGATATACTTCTATTGTATTGAAATTTGCAATTAAATGTATTCAAATGACACAAATGCATATTATTTCCAGTTCTATCGTTTTTGCCTTTTTACATAAAAATTTCTTTTTGCATTATTTATATATTGCAATTTATTGTATATTTTACAATATTAATACAGATATGTATATTTTACAATATTAATATAGGATGTTGCAACACAATTCAATAAATATTTATTTTACTACGCATTTAAAAACGACAAGACTATGATTTATGATCAAGGTTATGATCCGGAAAATTTCCAAAAGATTTTAATCGTTACTTGTTATTTATTATAAGATTATTAAGAAAAATCGATATTCATGCGTCCAAATCTAATTCAAACGTAGACTAATAAAAAATATGTACAATTTTTAACACAGTTTATATAGATTTATATTATGCTGATACTTAGACAAATATCTTTCTAAATCTTTATATATGGTATAGAGTATTTAAAACTATGTTATATAATAGTTAAGAGAGTTTCTCTGTGAAAGATTCTACATGAGTTTTTAATTTTCTATTGGAAGTTAGAGCCACAATCCATCCATACACATACACAAAATTCAACGAGGTTTATAATTGTATGATATTCTAGTGCGCCTTTTTTTAGGTTAAAAATAGACAGTAAAAGAAGAAATATTTTTCAAGCAAACAATGTTGAAAAACCTTATATCACACAAAATATAAAAATTCCATATAAATATAATTATGTATGCTTGCATTAATGAAAGCACTAGATAATATGAAGTAAACATTGTGAAATAAACTATATAATTATAAACATCTTTTGCACTTTGCAACCTCTTTGTCGCTCATATATTCATTTCTCAATTTTTGCCATTTTTGAACACTTATATAAAGATTTATTTAATAAAGATATTTATTTAATTATATGTGTATGTATGTAGTATGCTCATACCACACTAATTAATTATTAATAATTATATATGTGTGCGTGTGTGTATAGTACACTCATATTAAATAATTAATTATTTAACAACACATAATTAATAATTAACAAATAAAAGAACAAAAAGTTTAAATTTAATTAAATAGATAATAAAAATTTATGTTTTCCAAAATGCTAACATTCAAATATTATTTAAATGACTAATTATTTTGAATATTTAAATATTAGATATTTTTGAATATTAATTTTTATAAAACAGTTCAAATATCTAAAGAAAAAAATAAAAAGAAAAAACATTTATGAAAATGATTGTATGCAGGATGTCCGAGAATAAATAATGAATGTTATAATCTGTCGGACTCACGTTTCCTTCCTTTCGCAAAGTCGTGATAATAACCGTTTGGTAATAAAAAAACAGTCATATCGCCATATCGTAGCTCAAATAATAAATCAACTGAACCTTTCTCATATTTTTTTCTCATTAAAATTAAGTTAATTTTTTTAGGCATAAATTAATTCAATATTCTAATGCTAATATATCGATCTTTCGAATCAATTTTTTCCCATTCCCTCGCTTATTTTCTAACTCAATGACCAGTTTCTTTAATCACCACTTTCTTCATGATGTTATTCATATTTTCACAAAGAACACATTTACACTTTTGGTTACATTTAATTTTAATTATATAAAAAATGACATAACTACCAGTCAAAACGTATAACTTAACGTTAGAGTCATTCCGATGCCATTCTGACTGACAACCTCCGTACTGATGTATTGTAACATCTGCAAGACAAACATACACACTCAACCTGCACACATGGATTCACACTCAACATTTAATAATCAAATTATTATTTAATATATAATAAAATCATGTACGAATATTATAAAATTATATATACGAATTTAATGAATACTTCGTTTTTCAATTTGCAAATAAATTTATATTTTATGTTTGCATTATTATTTTCTCATTTACTTTCTCTCACTCTCAGTCTGAAGGTCACATTTGGTCCCGTCCTATCGAAAAGAGACCAAATTTTCCTATCAAAAGGAAACCACAGAACAAACTTTCGGAAAAACAGAATAATAGACAGAAACGTCGCTTACCTGCTTTTCGAATCTAGCGGTTTGTTCAACCCGATCATATTCACCGTAAGACGACTTTATAACAGTAATCGTTACGTTCTTCCTTTAACACATTCTTCTCTGGGCCTGGCTGTAACGTGAGGATTCCATCAATTTTCATAAACGATAAACTAAATATTTTTAAATTTTTTAAAATAATAATCAGCAACTCAAAAGTTTGTTAAATTTCAGTTTTATTTCTTATTCACTAAATTTCAACATGTGCCATTAATAGCAGGGCACATGTCGTAATAGAAATTTCAACACTCTTCAATTTCTATACTCGATCCTGAACATTGAATGTAATTCCCGGAATTGTTTTTATAATTCTATGTCTTAAATGGAATATAATTTTATATGCATAATTATTTTAATGATTTATTATCATGTTTTTTTAATTTACAATTCTTTCTTAATAAATAACTCTATATTGTTATTGCCCATCATTATAATATGAGTTCTTTACATATACGTAAAGGATTTACACATTATTACAGATATTATTATTTTTAGAATATATTTTATTTGTTTTTTAGGATATTTTTAACTCGTTTCTTTCTTTTTACAAATATGATACTCCCATAAAACAATTCACATTTCCAAAAAGAAAATGCTTTTAGTGCGTGAGCATCTAAAGGGAACACAACAATTTTTTAATTTACAATGTTTCGTTAATATAAATAATATTATTTTGTTATGTTTTACCTATGGTTGTGTTTTCTATGGACCCTCAAGCGCTGAAAGCATTATTTTACTATTTACGAGGTATAATGAGTAACAAAGATAGTATTATGCTTTCAATGCGTGCATCTAAAGGAAATACAGCCATTGTGATATAAGTATCTTCCACGTAAATTTGCTCTGCACTTATTCATCTTCTCTAAAATTATTTTCTTTTATAAAAATTATATCAAAATAATGTATAAAAATGTTAAAATGAGTTTTAATAATAATAAATTTTTAAGACATACTTACATAAACTTATCTTTTTCTTTCATAAATTGCTTTAATTTTTGTTTTAATTGTTAAACTGTAAAAATTAGATGTCTGCTCTATGTACATACATATACATGCAGTTTAGTGAAACAAATACAATATAGAGATAGAAAAAGTATGAAATAAAAGAGAGTTTGTAGGAAATAAAATTATATACACACACATATCTTTCTGATGCAAAATAAAAAAGAAAGAGCGAAAAAGAGAAGAAGAACAAGATATAATACGTATTTCATTTATTTATATAGTCTTTATAGCTTTAATTTTTATTTTAATTGGTATAAATTATAATTATAATTAAACAACTATACAACAATTGTATAATTAATTATAAAATTTATTAAAGATTTTTTATAAATATAATAATTACAGAGATAATTATTGATTTATAACAATCGCACTATATTTATAAATTAGTGGCCTTTTCTCTTTTTTTTTTAAATATACCACCTTTAAAAACATATCCACTTATATATCATCCATAGCATACCAATAGCAATAATAGTTTTAAAAGTTGCGACAAATCGATCCACTCTGAAATAGAAATATTTATTGCGTTCAATAAATTAATCTTACAAATAAATACTTAATATCTAACATATAAACAACAACAACGTTTTGTTTGTATTTAACACTTACCTTTTGCAATGTGTTTTGGCTGCATCTAATCGATTCATGTCTTCGTGTGAAAGATATTTTTTTACACCTATTAATCCATTTCTTTAAACAACAAAATAAATACTTAATATCTTAAAATTTTTTCCATACATAATGTAAACATTAGAGGAAAGGTGTTAAAATTAAACAATATTATAAATCAATATACTACTACTATCTTACAGCAATTAAAAACTTTCAGTAACGTAAAATTGAAATAAATCTGATAAGCTTAATTAATTAATTTATTATGCATTTGTTGCATATTTACACAATATGTTAAATTGACTTATACAGGAATTATTTAAAATTCAATAATTTCTTTTCTATAATTTTAAAATTTATTATATTTTTAATATATATTTTAATTAGCAATAAGTATATTTTTTGGTAATATTCTGTCAGCTTGTGTAAGTTACAAAAATTTAATTTATTCTTGTTTTCATTTTTCTTCGTTCTCTCGCAGTGCGATTAATAGAATTAGATATTAAAATGTTTCATAAACTAACATAATTTGTAATTCATACATTAAAATTTTATTTTAATACAGTACCAATTAAAACATGTAAATAAATTTATCCGACGGATTTATTCAAATTTTTATTTTATAGATATATAAAAAGTTTTTTTATTAAAAATTTCAAGATAAGAAAAGAAAAAGAAAGAATGTGTATTAATTATCAAAAATGTTATATTTTTAAGTACGTTAAATAAAAAAAAAATGTAATTTTATATTAAAACTGAAGTGTATATGGTAAGTTATATCATTCAATATGTGACAGTACTTTATTATTTATTTATTATCATATTTTTATATTGTTATCAGTAAATATTATTTTAATAATTATTTTCGTAAATTTCAATTTTTGTGCGTTTTACAAAAAGGCAATTTGTTTAAAAATTTAGGACAATATTTTTAAAATTATGATACATAATTTAATAAACAGCAAAATACAGTAAATATTTATGGAAATGAGTTTTTAATTAAAAATGAAAGCCTAAAAAAATATGCTCTAAATAATGTGCTGAATCGATTTTAAAATTTAATACTGTTTTCTTTTATTTAAAGTTAAGAGAGAATTGAATACTTGCCTAATACACTTTTCTATGTCGGCATCAGAAAAATCGATTGAAAACTTCTCGGTCATCAAATGAGATTAATGAAACCTCGACTATTTGTATTGTCAAATTTCCATTCGTTAAACAAAAAATGTTCCAGAGCACGATTAGCCACATATATCTTCTTCTGCAATCCCAAAAGCCTATTACATATAACATGTTTATATAAGATAATATACATATTCAATGGCATAACTTTAGTTATTATAAGTCCTGGGAAAGTTGAATCCACAAAACCACCACAATAAAAAAAGTATTTGAAAAAATGTACAATTTTAAAACGGCGTTACAAACTAATATTTCTAAAACACTTTGCGTAAAAAAATACATGAAAATTAATATTCTGAGTTGATAAAAAAATAAATAATTAGATATATGTTTTGTGTTACATTAAATGTTTTGCTTATCCTTGATTACTTTTATACTTTAAGAAATCTATCTGTAAGTAAAATATCTTGTAGTTATGTGTTTATCTGAATTGTATGTATGTATATATATATATATATATATATATATATATATATATATATATATATATATTGTAGTCGTGCGACTGTTGTTTAACGTGTTTACATCTCAATCCTAACGGTCGCATGTTTATCAAGCTCTCGTTCGAATCGATCGTCTCAAGTGTGCGAATCGAAATGCGGAGGTGTCAACCCCCACTAACGTACTGACATTGAAATCAGATAGGTAATTGGACCGATTTTTTAAGGGAGGAAAAAGACTAGGGATTGTATCATATATAAAGAGAATTCGAGGCTCTCTCGCAATACTTTTAAGAAAAGGAGAATATTGAGAAGAACATCACGAATCAACGGGCCTCAGATATCATTATTAAATTATCACACTCGCAAATATATATATATCATTTTTCGCTATAAATATATGAGGAAAATATATCATTTAAAAAACGTAAATAATAGAACACAACAGGTTTGAATAAATGGTCTAATACACCCAGTAGTAAGGCCTTCATTATTTATTTTATATATAAACGATAAATATCTGCCATGCCTGAAGAGGAATCTTGAGTAGGCACAATTATGCCATTGAAAAATGCAATTAAAATTTTAACAGTAGTAGATTATATATGCAATTAAATTCTACTGTACCAAAGTTTATGAATATAGAAAAAATTTAAATTTTTAAATTTTAATACATTATTATGTGATTATTTATTGTGTAGCGCACTTCTTACTGTTTTAGGCAAGTTTATAAAAAAAACCTTTATAGATTATCTTTTTGCATTATTTATATTACAATTTATATACAATATTAATACAGTATAGTGTTTATTTTATTGCATGTCTAGGAGAGGACTAAACCTTGATGTATTTTATGAAATTATAGTTGTAACCGTGATGGTTTATTAAAAGATTATTAACAAAAATTAACGCTTATGCAAATCAAAATTCAAACCTGATAAAAAATGCAATTTTTAAACTTGTGTAGATTTTAATACTTATATTATGTAGACACTTATGTTTATAAACCTTTATAAATGTTTACATATTACCTGCTGAGAGGGTAAGAGATTTTTACATGAATGTTTAATATTCTGCTGGAAGCCACATTTTACATCGCCAGTGCTTTCAGGTTAAAAGTAGATAGAAAAGAAATATCTTGTTCAAGCAGATAATGTTGAAAAAATCTTATATCACGCAAAAATTACAAAATATAAAAATCCCACATGAATCATATAATTATGTACACTTGTATTACTGAAAGCACTAAATAATGAAATGGAAAAATGTGAAATAAACTATATGACTATAAACTTTTTTTGCACTGAAAGCATGTAATGTGAAGTGGATCTCATTTGACAAGTCCATGCACAGCCTATTCGTCGCTCAAATATTCATTTCTTAATTTTTCTTATTTTTAAACATTTTATGTAAAGATCTATATATTTGTTTAATTGTATGTGTATGTGTGTAGGATACTTATATTACACATAATTAATACTTAACAAACAAGATACATAAAAAAGTTTAAATTTAAATGCTTAAAAAATTTTAAATTAGATACACTTTAGTATAACAATAAATATTACTACGTAGTAATATTTTATTATTTAAACTTAATTTATTATTTAAACTTTTAATAATAGAGTCTCATTGTCGAAGAAACTTTAAGATCCAGGTCTAATAAACCAAGGACTGTACTAGTTCCATTCGCTAACATCAAACCAATAATAAATAAATAAAATCTTAATATTACCATAATAATTTATTTTAACTAACAACAAGCGGTTGAATTTTTTTCATTATTTAGAATCATGATCTTGACAATATATGTCAAAGTCAAAATTGTTTATAAGTGTTAAACTTAATAAATAAATTATGTTTTTATTATTAATTATTAATATTAATTGAATTTTTTCTTTCATATACATCATGATAGATTTAAAATATTTTTCTCCAATATAGAAATATTTAACAAAAAGAGCTATAAATTTTAAATAAATTTAATTGAATTAAAATATAATTAAAATTAAAAACTTTTGAAATGAGAATTTTAAAAACGGAAAATAATAAATAAAACGATTTCAAGTTTTTTAATTGTTTTATTAAAATGCCGACAGTTCTTATTAATTTAAATTAAATACAACAAAGGCAATCAAGAGCCAACTTGGGTGGAGGGCGTGAAAAAACTTCTCTCTTAATCGTGTTGGCTGTAAATCATCTATCGCCGTTAACGTACCGCTATACGTCACGTCATACGTTAACGGCGGTATGATTCACTGAAGAAGGCTCAAAAATAGAGCCCAAAACGTTTGAGAAAATATAGATGATTTACACTCAACACGATTGAGAGAGAAGTTTTTTCACATCCTTTACCCACGTTGGCTCTTGATTGCCTTTGTTATATTTAATTTAAATTATATATTATTATAGAGCCTATAATTGGTAATTTTTTTGTAGTTATTATTAAATATAGATATATAAAATATAATAACAATAAAATAAATATAATATATATTTATAATAAAAATAAAAAGATACAAACAGTTTTTATTAAATATATAATATATAATACACACACTCACATATATATATACATATATATATACATATATATATACGTATATGTAATAATAAATACGTATATGTAATAAGAATAAAGGATTAAGTAAATATATTATTAAAAATATATGATAAATTATAATAAGAGTAATAGATAAGTTAGAGATTAAAGTCGCTAGTATTTAATTATAAACAACGGGTTAATTAAAACGACCTGACTAGCCAAAATCATTCAATTTATTCACACGACGTTTCGACCATATGGTTATGGTCCTTTTCAAGTGTAAACGTAAATTAAGAAAGAGAAGAAAGAATCCAATTTAAAAGTAGAACTTAATTATGGAACAATTAAATATGTCACTTAGTTAAAATCAACGGTTAATTAATTTGAGATAAACACAAACAACGAGACACGTCATGTCAGCATGAGTTTTTAAACGAAACGTTTGTTTGTGTTTATCTCAAATTATTCATATTTTCACACAGGACACATTTACACTTCTTTATTGACCACTTTCCTCGATATTATTCATATTTTCACACAGGACACATTTACACTTTTGGTTACATTTAATTTTATTTATATAAAAAATAACATAATTAGTCAAAACCTATATATAACTTAATGTTGGAATCATTTTGATGTCATTCTGACTGAAAACCTCCGTACAAATATATTGTAACATTTGCGAGACAACATACACACTCAAACCTGCACACATGGATTTACACTCAACATTTAATAAACAAAGTGTTATTTAATATATTATAAAATTATGTATGAATATTATAAAATTATATACGAATTTAATGAATACTTTGTTTTTTAACTTGCAAATATATTTAGATTTTATGTTTAAATTATTATTTTCTCATTAACTTTCTCTCACTCCCAGTCTGAAGATTACATTTGGTTCCGTTCCGTCTAAAAGAGATTAAATTCTATTACAAAAAAAACCACAGAACAGGCTTTTGGAAAAGCGGAATAATAGCGACAGAACCGTATCTTACTTGCTTCTCGAACTTTGCGATTTGTTCGACCCGATCATTCACCATAAGACGTCTGACTTTAATGCAGTAATTGTTATGTTCTTCTTTTGGCACATCCTTCTCTGGGCCTGGATGTAACACGAGAATTCTATCAATTTTCATAAATAACACAAACTAAATATTAATATAAATTTTTTTAGTAATAATCAGCAACTCAAGCAGTTTTTTAAATTTGTTGTATTTCTTATTCACTAAATTTCGATATGTGGACCAATAATAGCAAGGCACATATCATAACGGAAATTTCTACACTCAATTCTGAACATTGAGCGTAATTGTTCCCGAAATTGTTCCTATAATTCTGTGTGTTAAATGGAATATAATTTTATATGTATAATTATTTTAATGATTTATTATCATGTTTCTTTAATTTACGATTTTTTGTTAATAAATAACTCTATTTTGTTACTATCCATCATTATGATATGAGTACTCTATACGTAAAGAATTTTTTATTTGCTTTTTTTTGAGATATTTTTAATTCGTTCTTTTTTGTAAATGTAAACTGTTTTATGAGAGTATTATATATATATATACATTTTTAAAAACATACACTAACAAAAGAATTAAAAATATTATTCACTGGTTAATTCTTTATTAATAGTTTATGTAATTTTATCAGAACATTATTCGGGTTAAGAACTTATTTATATGTTTGTTACTATAAAAAAATCGTCATTATGTAAAAAAATTAATTATAAAAAATTAATTAAAATTAAAATATTTAAATTTTTACGTTTTAATAATATTTATGTTTTTCAATACTATTTAGCTTATTTAGTAATTAATCATTATATTCTTTATTTTACAATACTTTGTTAATAAATAATATTATTTTGTCATGTTTTATCTGTGGCTGTTTTCTTTGGACGCTCACGCACTAAAAGCGTTATTTTACTTTTCTACGAGATATAATAAGTAACAAAAGTAGACTGATGCTTTCAGTGCGTGCATCTAAAGGAAACACAGCTATTGTGTATAATTACCTTCCACGTGAATTTTTGCTCTGCTCTTATTTATCTTTTAAAATTATTTTCTCCTATAAAAATTATATTAAAATGATATATAAAAAATGTTACTGCTCTAATCAAATCTTATATAGGTCATAATTGTCTTCAATGAAAGATGAAAGGTGTTAATATGAGATTTAATAATAAGAAACTTTTAGACATACTTACTTAATCATTTTCTTTTCTTTTATAAGTTGCCTTATTTATAATTTTTGTTTTAATTGTTAAACTGTAAAAATTAGATATCTGCTCTATGTACATATACACGCAGTTTTGTGAAACAAATACAATATAGAGATAGAAAAAGTATGAAATAAAACAGAGTTTGTAGAAAATAAAATTATATATATATATACATATCTTTCTGACGCAAAATAAAAAAAAGGGGGAAAAAGAGAAAGAGAACAAAATATAATACGTATTCTATTTGTTTATGTCTTTATAGTTTTAATTTTTATTGTAATTGTTAGAAATTATAATTAATGAATTATACAACAAATGTACAGTTATAGAATTTATTAAACATTTTAGAGAAAGGTAATTACTAATTTATAAAAATTGCACAATATTTATAAATTAGTGGCCTTCTTTTTCTTTTTAAAATCTTTAAAAACATATCCACTTATATATCATCCATAGCATACCGATAGCAATAATAGTTTTAAAAGTTGCGACGAATCGATCCACTCTGAAATAGATATTTAATAATTTAATAAATTAATCTTACAAATACATTTTACAAATAAATACTTAATATCTAACATATAAACAACAATGTTTTGTTTATATTTAACACTTACCTTTTGCAATGTGTTTTGGCTGCATCTAATCGATTCATGTCTTCGTGTAAAAGATATTTTTTTATACCTATTATTCCATTTCTTTAAACAACAAAATAAATACTTAATACCTTAAAATTTTTTCCATACATAATGTAAACATTAGAGGAAAGGTGTTAAAATTAAACAATATTATAAATCAATATACTACTACTATCTTACAGCAATTAAAAACTTTCAGTAACGTAAAGTTGAAATAAATCTGATAAGCTTAATTAATTAATTTATTATGCATTTGTTGCTTATTTACACAATATGTTAAATTGACTTATACAGGAATTATTTAAAATTCAAAAATTTCTTTTCTATATTTTTAAAATTTATTATATTTTTAATATATATTTTAATTAGCAATAAGTATATTTTTTGGTAATATTCTGTCAGCTTGTGTAAGTTACAAAAATTTAATTTATTCTTGTTTTCATTTTTCTTCGTTCTCTCGCAGTGCGATTAGTAGAATTAGATATTAAAATGTTTCATAAACTAACATAACTTGTAATTCATACATTAATATTTTATTTTAATACAGTACCAATTAAAACATGTAAATAAATTTATCCGACGGATTTATTCAAATTTTTATTTTATAGATATATAAAAAGTTTCTTTATTAAAAATTTCAAATTTTCAAGATAAGAATAGAAAAAGAAAGAATGTGTGTTAATTATCAGAAATGTTATATTTTTAAGTACGTTAAATAAAAAAAAATGTAATTTTATATTAAAATTGAAGTGTATAAGTTATATCATTCAATACGTGACAGTACTTTATTTTTTATTTATTATTATATTTTTATATTGTTATCAATAAATATTATTTTAATAATTATTTTCGTAAATTTCAATTTTTGTGCGTTTTACGAAAAAGCAATTCGTTTAAAAATTTAGGACAATATTTTTAAAATTATGATACATAATTTAATAAACAGCAAAATACAGTAAATATTTATGGAAATGAGTTTTTAATTAAAAATGAAAGTCTAAAAAAATATGCTCTAAATAATGTGCTGAATCGATTTTAAAATTTAATACTTTTTTCTTTCATTTAAAGTTAAGAGAGAATTGAATACTTACCTAATATACTTTTCTATGTCGAAATCAGAAAGATCGATTGAAAACGCTTCTCGGTCATCAAATGGGATTGATGACATTAAAGCTCGACTATTTGTATTATCAAATTTCCATTCGTTAAACGTAAAATGTTCCAGAGCACGATTAGCCACATATATCTTCTTCTGCAATCCCAAGAGCCTAGTACATATAACATGTTTATATAAGACAATTTACATATTCAATGGCATAACTTTAGTTATTATGAGTCCTGGGAAAGTTGAATCCACAAAACCACCACAATAAAAAAAGTATTTGAAAAAATGTGCAATTTTAAAATGGCGTTACAAACTAATATTTGTAAAACACTGCGTAAAAAAATACATGAAAATTAATATTCTGAGTTGATAAAAAAATAAATAATTAGATATATGTTTTGTGTTACATTAAATGTTTTGCTTATCCTTGATTACTTTTATACTTTAAGAAATCTACCTGTAAGTATAATATCTTGTAGTTATGTGTTTATATGAATTGTATATATATATATATATATATATATATATATCAAAACGGAATTAGAGGAATGATTAATATTAAAATATTAAAATGGTTAAAATCGTATTTAAATAATAGAACACAACAGGTTCGTTTCAATAATAAATAGTCAGAACTAATTGCCACAGAATATGAAGTGTCACAAGGGTCAGTTTTAGGGCTTTTATTATTTATTTTATATATAAACGATATAATTAAAATCTGCCTGGAAGAATGTAGTATAAAAATGTTTGCAGATGATACATTAATATATGTAAATGGAGTAAGCAGTGCGGAATTAGAGAATAAAATGGATATAGCATTTATAATAATAGAAAAATCATCATTGTGATTATATGTTAAAAAAAATATGAAAAAAACAAGTTTTACAAATAGCTGAGAGAGCTAATAAAGCTCAATCAATCAATCAATCAATTTTTCCCCTTCTCCTCTTTTCCTTCTCTCTTTTTTCCTCTCCCTCACTTACTTTCTCCCTTCCTCCACCCCTCTCTCACTCTCTCTCTCTCTCTCTCTCTCTCTCCCTCTCTCTCTCTCTCTCTTTCTCTCTCATAAATAACCTATTATTTAAAAAGCAATTGATTTGTTCAGTACTTACATAGGTTTATGTCCCGAAAGTTTTAAAACTGAATCTATTATCACAGCTGGTAAGATATGCCACAATATTGTCAATGTATAATATATAATTAAATTCTCAACAAATAATGTACTAGGGGTCCAGAGAACTCCTTCAAAAGGTATCTCTTTAAAAACTTTGAATCCTATGTTGGAAACTTCTCGAAATAATATACTTTTTTCATTTGGAAAAGTACAGTTTACAACAAAACACGTAGACTGTGGTGTGAAACTAATAGTAATAAATAATATTATAAATAAATGCATTAAATATAAAATTTTATAGAAACTGCATTAAGTTTAAAAAATATCTTACAATTAGACAAATACGAGATAGTGAGAATATTACAAGATATTATTACAAAATATAAAAAAGTTTATTTTAACATATCATACATTAACGAATTAAGTTTTAAGAATATAGATAAAAAAAAATTATTTAATTATTTTAAACATCTTTATCTAATTTTATCCGAGAGAAAATCATATATAAATTTAATCGAAAAAAATGTGACTTTTTAATTTTTTAAACTCTAATGCAAAAAATGAAGCAAATTGAATAGTACTTATATATGTATAACAAAAATTAATACGTATAACGTAAATTTAATTTCCGTTAGTAACTTAACGCAGATAGAGATGTGCATTAATACATAAATTGATGATCATACGTTGTCAATCCAAGTTTCCAAGTTACGAGAATTATAGTGTTGATAACAATGTCTACTGGTATGTCATCTTGTAAAATATTGTTACTAGCATACAAAACTGGTACTAATCCTTTTCCTCCAGCAGCAATCAGTCCCATAGGACCATTAAAATTATCTATCCATCCCGGCATTGGATCCCTCAGCGAATTTACCACTATTAAACAAAATATATGTTTTTATCGTATTATTATTAAATTTTGACATGACTACTATGATATATGTACATAGAATGACATATCTTCTCTTTTCTTATAAACCAAAAATGGAAAAAAATAGTAAAAGTGCAAACCCGAAAACTTACTTTTAATTTTTGCTTAATTTAGTAAATATATTGTTGTATAAAATAATTAAATAAATTGTTTCAACAACAATAACAATACTTTTAAATAATATTTATATAACTATTATACGCGTGCGCGCAAAGGCAGAGTAAAAGAGTTAAGATAAATCACCATTTGTAAGATTTAAAATTTAGATAAAATTTAGAATTTTGGAATATTTTTTTTCGCGCTATTTATATTTATATGTATATTACATCCATACACACACATGCTGTATTTTATTATAATATATCAATACAAATATATCATATTTTAAGATTTTCTGTATAAAATTCAAAGAGAAAAAAAGATAGAGAAAGAGAAAGGAAAACTTATGTTTTATAATGTCCCCGGAATACAGAGTCTGAAAGTTCGACTCAAAGTCCGCAAAATGCAATATATGTATGCATGAATGTATACGTGAATGCTTTAGTATGTTCCCGCTACACATTCGACATTTTGAACAGAATTAAGAACGTGAAATGAAAAGATATCTATGAGTCCAGACTCCGTATTCTAGGGACACAAATTTTGTTTCTTCACTTCTTTTTAATATTCACGAAAAAACCTACGTACCCACAGATGGTCTTACAATCGCACAAGGCAAAAATGAAGAATATTCCTGTATTACACCCTCCGCTAAGTTTTTCGAGAATAAGTATGTGTTGGGAATATTATTCAAACATCTGTACATAATTTCAAATAAAAATAGCAAAAAAAACTTGAAAAAGTAATTGTAATATTATATTATAAATGGAAACAGTAATTTCTCTTTCCAATTAACACTATTTAAAATTTACATACGTACTTACATATGTATATTGAATTTATATTTGTCACACTCACTTAGCTGTAAAAATACTCAAGATATGCTCATCCAATGACTCGGCCATTTTGATCATTTTTCGCCAATCGGCTATAGGTGGATACGTCTTTTCCTCTATAAACGGATTATCCAAATGTGTATATGCAGTACTAACATATACTAAAGCCTTTAACAGATAAAAACAATTAATATTAAAATTATACCTTGCTCAAAATGCTATAATTAAGAAGTTTATAGTAAAAGATTGAAGAATGTTCACAATTTAAGAAATGAATATGGCTCTCATGTAAAAAGACGTCTCTTTAAGATTCTTTGAATATATATAAGTTTGAAAATTATATTTTTTATAAAAAATTATTTTAGAAATAAATATAATGTTAATATATCGCATAAAATCCTATGTAAGATAATTTACTTAATGAAATACAAAGAAAAAGTTTTTTATACAAATATGCGAATGCAGAATCTCTCTCAATCTGTGTTTACTTACTATTAGATTCTTTATACTTTCGGCTAAGATACATACATCCCTCGTTGATCTGGTATTGGTAAGGATAGCGTACTTTAAGCTGTCGTTAAATTTCACGCTTGCCGCGTTATGAATTATTATTGTCACTCTTTCAATCAGCATTTGTCTATCGATAGTCGACAAACCTAAATTTTCCTGACTGGTATCGCCAGAAATCAAAATTAATTTCTTGAAATTTGAAGGTTGTTCCTCTCGTAATTTATCGTATAACTAAAATAAAAGAATATTATATATAAAAATTATTTGTAAGAAAATTTGCCATAATTGTTAAATAATTGTTAAAATATTATTACGCAAAAAGCTTAAAACCTTTAATGACTTTTCTTACAATTTATTATTTTAAAAAAATTTTTTTTCGAGATTTTATACTTCTACTTTTCCCTTTCTAATTTTAAAGTTATTAATGTCAATTTTTTATTAAAATAACAGTATAATAAAAATTATTCAGAAACTTTTTTTATTAATACGTTATAACAATTTTTGAAGAAATATTGTGTATATACATATTTATATCTAACTTACCGGTAAGTTTAACATTTTTTCGAGTCTTTCATTAAGGTTAGGTACTCCTTTTTTCGGACGCATTAATATAAATATTTCTCGAACATCCGGACAAGATCTCAGTATCTTCTCGATGTATACTTTGCCAAGAAATCCTGTCCCGCCTGTCAAAAATATACTTTGTCCAGCGTAAAACGCCGGAATCGACATGGCTGGATCAATTGAATTTTTATCCATAGTTATGAAAATAAAAAAAACAGAACTAGCATTAAAATAATAGTAATAAATATGTTTATAATAACGTTCTTAAATACACTTGTATTTAAAAACGTTATTGTCTCCTTCAAATCAAGATTGTTACTAAACAGTAGTCATATTTTGATTATATATAAAGAGCTAAGCATATGAGTGGAATTATTAATAAACCGGAAATACAAGTCAAATTTGAAACAATGAACTTGCGTAATGAAGTTATATGTATTCATCAATAGTAAAAATGTACGATTCTATATGAGTTTACATTTTCTCTCGCATAAAATGGAGTAATCTGTATTGCTTATCAAAAATAGATAGTAAAAAAAATATCTTTCAAGCACTAGACAATGTTTTAAAAATCGTAGTTTGTAAAAAAAGTTACAAAGTATAACAATATTCGATGTAAAACCATATAATTATGAAACTCGTTTCTCATACTGAAAGCACGGGACAATGTGAAATAAACCAGATCGTCTTAAGTTTTTTTACAGATATGGACTAGACTTTGTTTAGTAAATCTAGTTGAAGTCTGTAATCTATCTTTATTTAATAAATGTGACCTATACATAAATTAAATACTGACTGTTCATTTACAGTTTGGCTCGTTTCAGGCTATATAATACTTTCTTATTTTTGTAATTTACATTAACGAGTTTTCTCATTATATTTATCAATTATAAATTTATTTTTCAATTTTTGACATTTCTGAAGTATGTAAGGTTCTGCATATTTGTTTAATTTTATGCGTGTGCGTGTGTATGTGCAGTATAGTTACTGCTTCCTCTATATTTTTAAATTATATAAATTGAATTATTTATTTTTTTTTATCATTAGCGATAATTTATTATTTGAAATTACTGTTATAAATTGATATTTATTTTATACTCAAATAATAAATATTGGTGTTTTAATTATTGTTAATATTATATAACAATATACATATAATATTATATAGTCGTATTATATATATATATAAATTTGCTAATATATTTTATAGAATACACATAGTGTCTGAAAATTACATCCGAAATATAATTTGTAAAAATTATTTTGTTTATAACTTTTTAATAAACGACCGATGGCTACAATCTTTTGAACGTTACTCAGGGAACATTACTCATGACTTTGATAACATCAAGATCAAGGAAGTTGGTTTCTTTTTCTTAAGGTTTACAAAAATCCAAATTATTAATTAAGCTCATTAGAAATTTGATCGATTTTAAGCGTGAGTTATAAGTGTCGCCAGTGCCGTGTTATTCACTTGCGCAAAGTAAAAGTAATTAAAAGAACTTCTTGTTTGCATATTTTTAATACTAAACTAATCTGTAGATAATGTACTATCGAAAGATATAAGAGATTAAATTTGTTGCTTGATTTAAAATGTTGTGAATCGACAATACTTTGTTGCCGCGATTCTATATGATGCGCATTATTATTAAGTAAAAACTTTATCACTAGCATGACAGACAGTTTAATTTGCATATGTTTTATCACGAAATAATGAAAAAAATATTATTTAATATAACAGGAAACTGTTGGGAATGTTAATAATATTAATATTATATTCAAGTGCAAAGTACTCAATTCATTAATATTAATAGCCACTAATATTAATATTCAAGTGCAAAGTACAAAATGTAGCAATCATTTTATCAATAAAATGATTATAAAAACGATATAATCAATTTAGTGTTTATAAGAAATAGAAGTAATTGTAAAAACCTTTGACGTTTATAGCTAAATAAGCACATCCTGCATACTACATACTTTTTTTTATTATGAAAGAAATTTATAATTTTTTATTTATAAAACTCTTTAGTATGTAATTTTATTTTTATAATCAGATTAAAACCGTTCTTTATAATGCTGGAAAAGGATGATGAGTATTTTTTATAAATAAATGATTTCTATGAATATTAATAAAAGTTTGTATTGCTTTATACAATTTCCAAGTAAAAGTTAAATTGATATTATATTTTTAGTATTTAATAAAAAATTTATCAATATATATTATAATACTTATTAATATATTTTATTCATATATTTTATCAATATATTTATTAGTATAATTTATCGATATATTTTATAATATCAATATATGTATTACACGACACATGCAAAATCTTAATGATACACTTACATTTAAACAACAATGATTCAAAAATCAAAAAAAAACGTGACATGAAAAATATGATAGAAAATTTGAATTGTTACGCTGCATTTTTACATGAAAATATTAAAAAAACAGATTGTTTTTTTTAAAAATATCAGGTTTCCAATTTGTACGTGAACCATCATGTATATATTTTTCAGGCTTTTTTAAAAATATTTTTTTACTAAGATCGTGTCATTTAATTCCTTGCTTCATTGTGCCGTGCACGTAATCATGTATGTGCTTTATTATTTTATCTCCGCATATAGTCCGATATATCAACAACTATCTCTTTTTAAACATTTTTTAACTGGAATACAAATGATAAGTTAGCATTATAATATTTTATAATAAAACGTTGCGCACACGTGCGTTCGCATGCATGCACTCACGCACAGATATATACAGGGTGTCCTATTTCAATCAATTCACTGAAATATTTCAAAATCCGTAAGTTTAAATAAAAAATTTTTTGAATAAAAATTATATGGTTTCGAGGGGGCCATAAGATGATATCATTTGTTTGATCTTGGAAAGTTATTTGAAGGCCACGTGAAGGTCACCTGTAATAAAATGTAGTGAGTTCCATTAAAAAATTGAAGGTGATCTTCACGTGACCTCCAACTAACTCTTTAAGGCCAAACAAATGGTACCATCTTATGGCCCCTTCAAAACCATATAATTTTAATTTAAAAAAATTTTTTATTTAAACTTACGAATTTTGAGATATTTCAGTGGATTGATTGAAATGGGACACCCTATATATAATGTGCGTGCACACGTGCTTAACGTTTTATTATAAAATATTATATATACATATACATATATACAGAGTATTTCAAAAATTTTGAAACAGTCGAATATTTAAACAATGGATTTTAGAAATAAAATATTTCATATAAAATTTAAAAAAATGCATTTAATGATGACATGAGTTTTACCGTAGATGACGTTGCCAAGTTCAAGTAAAGGTCAACTTTATTTTTTTAAATAGAAACTTCTATTTTTTTTATCATACAGTTTTGTAGCTAACACTAAGATGTTTACAAAATAGTACAATATAGCTCAAACCTATTATTCTTTGAGTTATCAATTGACAAATTCCAAGTATCGCCAGCATTAACGTTATTCGTTAGCAAGATGTATTACGTGGAGGTTACACGGTCAAATTTACATTTTTGTTCTGTTTGCGTGTCTGTGTATGTTTGCAACTAATAGAAAAAAGAAAAAAATACATATGTAGGTGCAAAATCAATTATTGGACTTACCTAATGTACGATCGAAGTTTGAGATGTTGATACACGAAACTGCCTCAGTTGTATTCTAATTGAAAGAAAGTACCAAAAAAAATGTCTTTTAAATCTTATCGAAAAAAGAATGCATATTGATAAACATGTTATAAGTCAATTATATAGGATCTTTATTATCCATGGCTAAATTTTATCATATGTTTTTAATAATAGACGCATTTTCAAAGTTTGTTTAGTTGTGTGCCACGAAATTAACGCATACGATCGAAATTTTGACGTATAGAATACCTGTAGAAGCAAGCAATGATATTTTGTAATGCAAGATGGATCATTTGATTTAAGGGATTTCACCTAAAAAAATTTTAAGAAATATTGCAAAGAGGAAATTATAGAAAATTTATTAATTACAAGTCATGCGTGAGTCATATGTTTATTCCTTTACTGACAAAGTTGGTCTTTCCAAAACCTAATGATATAAATATCAGCAAAAGCTTGATGGCTCAGTAAATTTTAAGAAACTTTAAGATAACCCATCGAAATAATAGCACATTACTGTATTTTATTTATGTTTATAACATTTAGAAACATCCTGACATTACGGAAATGCTGAAAAAAATAGCTCTCATCAAGTTTCTCGTGACGAATTGACAGTTCAAGAAAACATTGTAAAAATATTAGGTTGATGTAAAAATAATTGCGGTATTTGTTATTTTAAACTTTGATGATTCTTTTGGAATATATTTTCATTTAACTATGTTCATGTAATATACCACTTAAAAACACGAAATTCATTCCATTGATTTATGTTGGTGAAGAAAACTCTTCTGTTTATTCTTGTTTATTTTAAATTGTCAAATTAAAAATGTAAAAAATACATTCAAACGATTTTATTGTATGAGTTCAAAATAACATAAAGCAAACGTATCTTTTTTCGCGTTGTATTAGGTGCAAAAATAATTTTGGTTTTTGATTTTCTAATTTAATGCAAATGTCAAACAAACGTTGAATGATCAACGTTTAGGCATTTTGCAATCTCTTAAGTTGTTTTGCATAGTTTTGGAATAGCATTAATAATAGCGATCAATTGGTTGCACATGAGTTTTCAAGATACATAATATGAAAAAAATCACGTATAATAAATAAAACTTTTTCTGTTTATAACTTTTTAACAAAGAACGAGCGACGCTTAAAATTCTTTGAAGAATACTTGGGACAGTTATATTACTTTTTACCTAATAATATGTATTATAATTATTTTGATATCTTGCTGATATAATGAACACTTGTATTGCACATTTTTTGTTTATCTGTCTGCAAAATTAGGTATAGTTTCTTATGATAATAATATTCTTGCTGCAGATTTGAAATCCAGATTGTTTAATGCGATTTCATTTCGTTACTCCGCTATTTCTTGCCTTCATTGAAAGTTTACTAATATTTCTTTATTTATTTTATGATTTCTATAAGAAAAGTTGATAAAAATTCAGAATAACAGAACTAGCTGCAATCATGTTGACTTTGACATATGTTATCAAAATCACTGTCCTAAGTATCCTCCAAAAAGTTTTAAGCTTGTTCTTTGTTATAAAGTTATAAACAAAAAAAAGTTTCATTTATTATACGCGATTTTCTCACATCATATACATATATTGAAAACTCATGTGCAACTTTATAACGATTTGAGAGAATACGAATAGGGAAGCAGCTTCGCCGGTGCATTTAAAAAACTAATTTAAATGAATTTTAATACTTAATATATCATAAATCTAACAAGTTTAAGCCATAAGTAACTCTTTATTCGATTTAGTACAATACATGTACACGGTGGTACTTATGTACGTCATTTCTTCCACTATGTTTGCGTGCTGTTTACCTTTTCATCCTTCTATCTCTGATCCTAACCTGAATAATTATCTTTGTCACTTTAAATACATGTTGGTACTTATCAATTTAATATAAAATAGGATCTATAGTGGAATAAATCAACCGAGTAATATGTAAATCAACTTTGGCTTGTAGTGGAGAATGTAATCGGTAATGCTAATCTACAGCCTAAGTTTATTAGAAAAATGTTTTAGGATCAAAATTTGAATAACCGCAATCACATGATTTTAGTTCATTTTGCTTATAACTCATGCCGAGATATCTGACATTCTTCTCCTACGAAGTCCCACCTATTCATTATATTAAATTAGTTCTAAATTATTATATTATATTATATTAGAATGTTTATGTTACCGCTATAAAATAAAAAAGAAAAATAATAATAAAAGAAAAATAAAAACAGAAAAAATAACAGCAGATTTATTTTACTGTAAGATAATAAGAATTTTTTTATAGAAATTTACTATAAAGCAAAATATTAATTAAATATGTTTGCAATAGAGAACATAGCTTAACGGTAGAAAATGAATATAAATATTAACAAGAGAAAAACTACGTGACGAGTGTGCGCGCCTAGTTCACAGACATCATTATATCTCGTTATTTTCTAATAAATTTGAAAAAAATTTTTCATTTTCATAGAATATTCATGACATAAAAAATTTATGCTAAACAAAAATTAAAAGCTAATTTTATGAATACTTTTAAATATAACTTTTTTTTTTAAATATGTATTTCATGCCAGGGGCATGTGTAACAAAAGGCAAGCAATTTCATTAAAATTCGTAACTGGAAGGATTCCTCACAAGTATTATCTGAGAGACTCGAGAAAAGTTCTCCTATTGTGCAAATAATCACGTTGCAATTGTATAGTGGGAGAACTTTTAGGTTTACAGAAAATTCCAGAATAAGAATGGGCAGAGAGTGTAGAAAACTGTAGTGTATATGACACGTGCTCCTGGTAATTGGAAAATACATAAGAATATAAGAGTCGCAGTAGATTTCGTCCGACTACAAACAGGGAATTAGTGCGACGCGAATAGCTTGATCTCATCTTCTTAAATTAAATTACTTTTTGTATTACTAAATTTTTAACTAATTTTTTTTAATAATGTGCTTACCTGAAGAAGTGATAGATATTATACTTGGCTACAATGATATCACCATTGAGGATATCATTAATTTCAGATGTGTGTGCAAGAAATTTCGACACGTAGCCAAATACAACAAGTTTATGGGAAAAAAGTTTCTTCAGAGGTAATTACTTGTTAATTAGTTAATTTTTGCAATTTGATTTTACTAATATATTAATTATACAATTAACTCTGCAAAATATATAATTTATGAAAATGAAATATATGAAAAGTGTAAAAACAAAACAAACAATATAAAAACATTAAGAAATGGATCAATAACAGTTAAATCACATAACGAGCGTGAGCAATTATTTTAAATAATTTTTTTATCAATTAATTTTAGTCTTCAAATAATTAAAAGAATAGTTAAAATTTGTATTTCCTGTGTAACAAGCAAAAAATTTTTAGAGATAACTCATAATCACTTTTCTGTTTCTTGACTTTTATTAGCCAGATTTAATAATAAAATTATTTAAATTTATTTATTATGTTGTAAAATAATTCAATAAATTAATGTTTTAGTAATACATAGAATAAAAAAGTTAATTTGTTATGTTTATAAAATACGGCTATATTGCTGTCTATTGTTTATAATTATATATTGTTATTGTGTAAATTTTAATTACAATTTAAATTGAACATTATATACCGCACATCTTATTTTGTATTAAAATAAAACAAGAAAGTCTATATTCTGATTAATTTTTTTCTGATTAATTTTATAACACAATTTGAACAATATAATTTTTTGAAAACTTACTACTAATACAATAGTTCAGTGTTTTTCTAAAACATACGATAATATTATTTATATCAATTTTAGACGGCCGACAGCGAGAAAATACTATAACAAGAAGCTTAAGGAAAATGAACAGACTTTCTGTTCTGACACTTTGTCTGAAGAAAATAAATGGAAAAACAAAAAAAGCTTAAACTTTATAGAAATAGGCATTAATTGTACGTTACGTCTCAGGACTAAAAAAATTAAAGGATATTATCCTAATGATATATCAAACGATTATACAACATATTGCGGTATATTTTATGAGTTAGATAACGATATAGTGTCAAAAGTTTCGATATTGAAAGATAATATAGAACTTTCTTTCTATATAGATGAGATTAAAAATTTACTCAATCAATTTTCACGGTAGGATTATAAAAAATAAAATACTATTAACTTTATTGGACTAACGTACATATTGCATAGTTAATATGTAAATTTTTCAGAAAACCTGTTTGCAAACAGCTAACAGAAAGATATATCAATATGCAATTCTTTGACCGTCTGAGGCAATATAAGCTGATGAAAAAAAGGATAAAATTAGAAATGCAACCTCTCAAAGTGCAACTTTTAGAACGAATTGCTACTATTATGGCGCAAAATTTCCAGCCTGAAAAGGATGTATTTTATTCGACCGTAACATCGTCCCTAGATAGTATAACGTTAGAGGTACTGAAAAGTCTCAGACAGAAACATCCTGACCATTTGATATTCTCGACGTCTACAGAAAAGTTTTCCTATTGGGAAAACAACAATATTGACGATAATCATTGGAATGAAGCGGAAGGAACACAGATTATGGATACACTCGAGGAATGTATATTTGGCAAATTAAACTTTCGTCTAAACAAATCGGAAAACACAGAGTGGAACACACAATTAAAGTACAAATGCATTGATAATGTAAGTAATATTGATTAGGATGTATCATATAAAAATATTTCAAATTATCCTGTAAACATGTCCGTTGTAATCTTAAAAATACTTTTCCTTTAATTAATTTTTCACATTAGGTCTTAGAACATAAATATGGTCAAGAAATAATAATATATACAATATATCATAGCGTTGCCAGAAGACTTGGTCTACGTTGCGATATAATAATCGGATATCCCGATGAACGTATCTGTCTACTTTGGAAACCAAGATAGTAAGTATAATATTAAATATAAAATTTTTCGAATCTTTGTACATTTTTATTCTTATCATATACACACACGCACACATATATTATTTTTTATTGTTTGCAGTTTCACGAATAGTTCAGAAAATGTAAGATGTTTTAAAATAAATTCTAACAAATTTCCAGATTGTTTTATCAAGCAGCAACAATTTGTAGAATTTAATGTAATAACAGTTACGAAGGTTGGCAATTACTCATGTATAATTTTTCATATTAATAATCATATTTTTTTCATATTAACTTTAATATTAATTAATAAATTGTAATATTTAGCAGAAAGACGCCCAGGTAGCACAGGTTCGTTTTATAAACGTTTTCTAAACGTATCCAATATTTTTTAACCGTCAAACACCAATAAGAAACGTTTCAACAGAAACATTTTTAAAACCATAGTTTAAGAAACGTATTTTTTACGTTTCTATAAGGCCTGATTGCATCAACATTATTTTGGCTTTAAACGAGACTTAAATATATATATATATATATATCTGTTTTTATTAATTTAGAAAGAAAAATAAAGATAGATACATGTTTAAGTCGCACTTAAATCCAAAATAATGTTGGTACAATATCGGGCCTAAATAGAATAAAAATTAATGTTTTAATTCAAAATTATATATATATATATATATATATATATATATATATGTGTGTGTGTATATATATACATATAATTTTGAATTAAAAAAATTAATGTATTTTTAATTTTAGATATTCATATTCATAGTCCGATTTTATATTGAAGACCGTCTTAATAATAATGTGTTGTAATTCAATCACAGAATCGTAATAACATATCTTAAGATATTATACTTAAAACGATCTTGAAATAAAAATAATGGACTATGAATATCGGAATGAATAGCGGGGTGATTCTCTCTCTCTCTTTCTCTCTCTCTCTTTCTCTCTTTCTCTTCCTCTTTCCATTGTCTTACTAACAAAAAGTATTAAGGTTATATTCCATTTATTTGGAATGATCGCAGAGTTATTGCATATATTTGCTGTTCAAACAAGAAAACTTTTATTGTGAATATTATACAAACGACTTGTGAATATTGCAAAAGTGAAACTAGTAGTGAAAGGATAGAAAAATACTAGTAATGTGTACTATAAAGTTAATCAATTCTCGTGCATAGATCATAACAAAGGTTAGGTTGATCAAAACGCCGGTCCGGCGAAAATATTGATATAAAGAATATCTCTTTTTTACGACGAATAAGGTAAGTTGTATATTGGTTTAATAATTTTATAGTTTACTGTTCTGTATATATGTATATATATGTATATTTATAACACAATATTAATACTAAAAAAAGATATGAGATTAGACGTCAAATATCACATCTACAAATAATATTTTACAATTAATAAGAAGATATCAATTTGTGTGAAATCATAATCTGATTAATCTAACATTTTTTATTGTATCAGTATATATTAAGAATCAAATTATATTGTGTTTTTCATTTCTTAATTAAATAGTTGTCATTTTTTCAGGAAAATATATATGTAAATATATCTTTGTCGCACATATAATACTTACATAAAATACTTGTTAAAAAACAAAAGAACAGAAAAAATATTCTTGTTTAAATATGGATAAAGAAAAAGAAGTTAAATTTCTTGGCAAAAAACAAACTAAAAGGAATATACAAAAACAAGTACATGAGTTATTAAATGAACTCAATTGGAATGAAACAAAATCGACAACACATTCAGTCATTGACTCACACTTAGAACTAAACTTAAATATAGATGAAGATTTAGGTTTTAGTTTAAATTTTAGAAATAATGAGACAAAATCATCAATGTCACATTCAATCATTGATTCGCATTTAGAACTAGGTTCAGATCAAGATTTAGATTTTGAAATATTTCCAGAATTATATATCACTGAAAAACATGATTTTTCAGAAAACGAAACATTATCTGATGATTTTCTGAATAAATTGAGAAACTGGGCCCTAACACATAATATTACATTATCAGCATTAGATGAATTATTGTCATTACTAAGACAATTTCATTATGATATATCTGTACCATTATCTGGAAGGTCTTTGTTATACACTCCAAAAACTACAAATTCAATTGATTTGCAAAGTGGAAAATTTACTTATTTTGGTATGCGTAAGCAGTTATATCTCCTATTAAAGGAAGAATCATGCTCAAAAATTATTGATTTAGATTTTAATATTGATGGGTTACCCTTGTTTAAAAGTAACAACATAGTTGTCTGGCCAATTCTTTGTAGATCATTAAGTTTAACTTCATTAAATAAACCATTTATTGTAGGTTTATTTACTGGCAAAGGAAAGCCAGAACCTCTTGATTGTTATTTACAAGATCTAATACACGAGCTTAATGATGATATATTAAAGAATAGTATTGAAATAGATCATAAATTATTTCAAATTAGAATCAGGTCTCTGATATGTGATGCTCCTGCACGAGCTTTTCTAAAATGTTGTGTAGGTCATAATTCTAGGCATGGGTGTGAAAAATGCGATATTGAAGGGAAATACATTAATAAAATGATTTTTCCATGTAAAAGTGGACAACTTAGAACAAAAGAAACTTTTACTAAACAAGTACAAGAGGAACATCATAAAGGAAGGTCTCCATTATTGAATTTAAACTTAGATTTAGTGAATCAATTTCCATTAGATCCCATGCATTTGGTATATTTAGGTATAATGAAAAAGTTGTTAATATTATGGGTATCAAAGGGAAAACCTTCATTTAAATTATCTGGAAAAGCTATTAATAATTTATCAGATAGATTAATTTTGTTGTCTTCTTATATAGTACATGAATTTCCTAGAAAATGTAGAGCTATATCGGACTTAAATCGTTGGAAAGCAAATGAGTTTAGATTATTCTTGTTATACGTGGGTCCAGTTTCTTTAATAAATATTTTGCCTAAACAACTTTACAATCATTTTTTAATGTTTCATGTTGGTATTACAATTCTGTGTAACGATAATCATATTTTTGAACATATTGACTTTGCAAAAGAAGTTTTGTATAATTTTGTAAAGTATTTTGAAAAATCCTATGGGAAAGAAGAAGTGACATATAATCTTCACAGTTTAATTCATTTAGTAACAGATGTAAGGAATCTTGGTAATTTAAACACAATTAATTGTTTTCCCTTTGAAAATTATTTGGGAAAATTAAAAAAACTTGTAAGATCATCTGCAAATCCTCATGCACAACTTTGTAGACGTATATCTGAATTATTTAATTATTCAAAGACTGAATTACCAATAACTAAATTAGAACCTAAGCAAAAACATTTTGAAGGACCTACACTTAGAGATAAAACTGACTTGATTTTACAATACAAGAAATTGAAAACACCGACATGCGTTTTGACGATTTTTTCACCTGACAATTGTGTTTCAATACAAGGAGATATTATTGTTCAGATTGTAAATATTCTGTGTTTGAAAGATTAATTTTATTCTATAATTTGTCGTCGATTCTTGAAAGTTTCTGAATTTTATGATTATCCATGTTCGTCCAAATTATTGAATATTTTTAAGGTGTCTCACATATCACCTGATATAGAAGAATTCCCTTTTATATCAGTAAAATATAAAAACATATTATTACCCGCATATGAAAAAGGAACTTACATTGTGTTTCCTCTTCTTCATGAATTGTAGTTAATGTATTCCTTTTATTTTATTGTATATAATTTTATATACGTATATTATTTATAGGTTTATGTGAGTATATATTATTTTATTTTGTAAAATTTAAAGTTAATTTTAAATGTCTGCAATATTAATTTTATATTGAAGAAAAAATTGTTGATGAAATGCAATAAGCACTTTCTGCTTATTCTGTTTAATGTTTTGTTTATTTCAGATTATAAAATGTATTCATTAATAGAATTTGCGATGAATTATGGACAAAAACCTGAAGTTGAAGTAGTCCCTAATATTTGGTTAGAAAAAGAGGAAGAAATATGGTATTGTTTGTAGCCTCAAAAAATTTCCACAAAACAAATCCGTAAGGCTATCGAAAAATGCTCTTTACCGGAAAAAAACTGGAAAAAATATAAATGTAGAATCTTGCATACATATGGTAAATTTTTGGTTTATGTTTTATAAAAGTTGTTTTGTTTTATAAAAAAGTAAAAATATTTATACACTTGCTTTATTTACAGTTATTTCCAAGATTTAACATATATTAGAAACTTAATTTATTATTTATTAGAGTATTTCTTATCTTTATAGTTTTCTTTTTTCACAATATATACCACATATCATTTTATTTATGTTTATAGTATAATTTTGTTATATACTGTCAGAGATTATTATATATTTAGCAATTACATATATATATATATATTGTTGCATCCGCGGAACGATTTTGAACGTTCCGTTCGTGCGCGACAACCGTTCCTCGTTCACATATCGTCAATCAATATATTTCTTCAAAAACGGATGTCACAACAATATACATATATTTATCTCAAATCTTTCTTAAAATATTTATAAATATAATTTTTATTTCAAATTAAGATAAATAATTTTTATTTGTTTTGTATTATAAACGCTTTCAATTTTTGAATTAATAATATTTAATTTTAAACTTTTTTAAAAATCTATAGTTGATTTTATTATTAGTTTCTTAATTTATTTTATTATTATTTTATAGTTTATTTTACTATTATTTTAGCTTCTTACAATGATGCGAGGAAAAGATTAATAGATGCTGAATTCACGTCTACTCTAGAAACTGATGTAGAATTGCATGAAGACCAACGGCCAAAAAGAAGATTAAAAAGACCTCGAATTTATTCAGATTCTTCAGAATCTGATAACAATGAAGAGGTATTATGCAATAAAATCCCATCTCTTCCTGCATTAAAAATAACATCAAAAAATAGTAATTTATCAAGATCTATGATCACTTCCTGCCAACCATCAACATCAACAGCTGACAGTTTTTCAAAACGTATATCTAATGGAATTAGTTTTTCAACGTCTTCAGTAAGAGCAATTAGTCCTCCGCAGAAAACATTGAGAACTACATTGACCAGTTCAGATGAAAGAGCAATTAGTCCGCAAAATACATTCAGAACTACATTGACCAGTTCAGAATTTCACAAATCAGGTAAAATGTTAATAAACTTTTCTGTGTACAAGACTATTACTCTAACATATTAATAATTTTTATAAGAAACGTATAACTTAATAATAATTTTGCTTTTGAAATATACTGCACAGAATATTCTGAATAATCTGCACTATCTATATAAAAATTACTTTTTAGAATAATTGTGCTTTAATTAATTATTATTTTGAACATTTGACTTATTATTTATTATGTTGCTTTCTATATATTGTTTAGTTCAGCATTTACTATTTACTATTTAACTTTTCTATATTCTATTACTTTTGTGTTTAAATCTTATATAGTTAAGAGTTACTCTTGTGGAATAAAAAACTAATTCAAGATTACACTTTTTCGTAATTATTTTGATGATGATGTACATCAACATCAATATAATTAGATATATATATATATATTTTTTAAAAGAAAAAATTTCTCTAACATAGCATGTTATTTTTAGATTTTTCTTACGTTGTTCTAACAAAATTAGTGAACTTAGAAACTTCTATGAACTTGCTTCTTCCAATGGTCAAACAACTTACAGCACATTTTCGACCATCGAGAATACCCCATGTGGAGGATGTTCCTGAAATACCAGTTGACACTGATGAAAGTTTGGAAAATATTGAAAGATTTTTAAAAACAAAACAAAATTTTGAATATTTACATGGTAAATATAACTCATTAAATCTCTTTTTATATTTTTGCATTCTGTTTATTTTCCTTTCTTTTTTTTAATCCATATTTTTTTTATTATATTAATGTGTTATTATTCTTTTAAAGGTACAGATTTTAGCTATATCAGGTGGTACAACGATTGCACAGATAACAAGAAGAACATTGGAAAAAATAATAACAAATAATTACGCTAAAAACTTTAATTGGGCAGGAAGAGTACCTAAAAAAGCCTTCAAAGTTTTAAAAGCGAAAGATTTAATCATAGGTTTGTCTTTTGTCTTTGAAGCCAGCATTGATAACATTTAGCAAATATGTTTAATTATTACACACACACACACACACACACACGCACACACACGCGCGCGCACGCACGCACGCACGCACACACGCACGCACGCACACACACACACACACACACACACACACACGCGCGCGCGCGCGCGCGCACGCACGCACGCACGCACGCACGCACGCATGCACATAAATATATGTACATATATATACATATGTATGTGTGTGTGTGTGTGTGTGTGTGTGTATGTGTGTGTGATATTGTACAGTTATTATAAAACTATTATGTTTAATAATTATATATAAAATAATAATGTATAATAATTTATAAATTTTTTACAGCTACTGTCAGAAACATTGAACCAAACGCTGCAGTCAACAAAATTGAAAATTGTATCAAAGATTGGTTGAAGCTATCCTCTATGCGTATTACTTTAGCCGAAATTAAAGCAAGAAGAACTTTTCAACAAGAATAAAAATTTTAAGTTAAGATTTATTAGATTTTAAGATAACACAGTTCTGTGATTGAAACATAAGTACAAGAAAATAATTATATTCTTGGAATAATTAAAAAAAGTTAATTTTTTTTAAATTTTAATTTTGTTGTAATTTTTTTTATTTTTTAAGTTAAAATTAGGTTAACATTTATTAAATTTTAAAATAATTTTAAGATAAAATTGTTCTATGTTGAGATTTAAACATAATAAGTATACAAGACAAAAAAGTTATATTCCTGGAAAAATGTGTCAATTTTTTTTCATTTTATGTATGTGTTAATTTTTTTTTCATTCTTTGGTATAATTATTATATGTTTAAATGTTTTTTTTTAAATAAGAACTTTATTTTAAAATACTTTATTATGATTTGTACTTTATATATTTTTGATTATAATCTTATTATAATATACAGGCAATATAAACTACTATATATGAACATATTGTATACATATATTTATTTTATAAAAGAAAAAAACAGTTTTTATGCGTGAAAAAGATTTGTTTTCTTATAAAATAATAATAAAATAATGCGTTCATACCCATACACACACACACACACACATATATATATATATATATACACATTATTTATATATATATATATATATTTTAATAAAATTGAACTAAATTTAATATATATATATATATAATAAATATGATTGTTTATTCACAGATTCAATAAAATAATGCATATATATATATATATATATATATATATATATATATATGCATTATTTTATTGAATCCGTGAATAAACAAATTTTTTACAAATAAAGGAAAGAAAACGGTATTTTGACCGTTTCTTAAACGTTTTTTTTTGTTAGAAAATAACGTTTCCCTTAACGTTTCTTAAGTGGACATTTATACCAATTAAAAACGTTTTCGAAAGCCGGTTTTAAAACGTTTCGCAGAAACATTTGTGAAACGTTTTTAAAACGAACCTGTGCTACCTGGGACTGCACAATGCATAATTTTTTCATTTATAATTGAAACTTTATTTACATTTAAACTATTTTTTATTATATACATATAGATGGGTATAATACTCCAGCCATTGGTCCAATTGAATAATAAATATTAATGGGACTCATATTTTCCGATGGCGGAGCGCACACATTTTTTCAACTGGAATCTGAATTTAAAAGATTGGAGTACGAGCTTAAAAGAAGTTGGAGCACACTATACTGTACGTAAACACTACACACATGTCGCATATTAATAATAATAATAAGCAATCTTTCTGCTAATAATAAGGTTTTTCTCTTATACCACACACCATTATATAAAAATTATAATTATCTTTAATTTAAGTAGCTGTAATTTAACTTTCTACAAACATTTATTCAAGAATTACTTAACAAAATATCAATTAAAGCTTGAATTTACACTTTTTAGTTCACCGTAAAGATAAGAGAATTTAAAATGCCAAATACAAGGCCAAAAGAAATAAAATTTGCGGTTGGAATGATTGTAAAGCATAGTGATGAATCTACTGACTGTTCTGCAGGCGTGATTATTGGTTGGCACCGATATGAAGACAGAGATTCGGTTCAATTCTGCAGAGCAGATAAACGATTTCGTTCTAATATTTTACCATTAAAAATTTGCAGCAATACAATGGACAACAAACAAACACATTACTTAATTTTTACAGAAAATAATGAAATGTGTTACGTAAGAGAAGGTATGGATATTAGAAAGATGCGTTTTTATTTTAAGTTACATTTTCTTCATTTATCTCATCTTTTTGTATATACTGCAAAATAATATTTTATTTTAATTCACTTTGTTTTCTACTTTTTTAATTTAGACATTTTATTTATTTGAAGTATTATTGTTATTTATATTTAGTATTAATTATAATCGCATTTTTTATTATTTAATTTTATTTATCATTAATTGATTTTTTTTCTGCTTTTTATTTATTTCTATAGACGCTATAACTTTAACAACACCAAAATGAATAGAAAATAGGGAGGTAAGTCGTTATTTTGACAAATTTGGAGGCACTCATTACGTTCCAAACAAAATGCTGGAAAAACATTACCCGCATGATGCCGCTGTAACTGCCGTTGTATCTGGCACTGACTTTGGACTATAAATATATATATATAAATTATATGATGTAATAATTAAAATATGCAATGCTTTGATTAAAATCATTATAAATATATTATACAATCTTTTTAAATATTATATTATAAACTTTCATGTATTGGATAGTTCTTAAAAATAATTAAATTAAGAAAAATTTAAAAAGAGAGAAAATGAAATTTGGGATAAAAGAACATGTACAAATAAAAGAACGTGGTTACCATATACATATATACATTGTATCTGATCGTACATATATGCCTCTCGTATTATATTGTATATTTAATGCGTAATTATGTATATCGAGCAAGAAAAAATAAAATAAAAGAAAAAAAAAGGATATAATAGTACTTTATATAATAGTATTCTGAATTTATCATGAAATAATCGTTTCACAATTTTATTTATTGAATTGGTATTTGCAATCTAATTATGATTTTTTTTTCATATAAAAATTAACAATTCTTATTATTCTGAAGGGATAATATAATCAAAGCTTAAGCGACAGTTTGCGAAATTTCTTTGCCTTGGAAATAAAGTTTTTCTTTTACCCGTAATTACTCGTAATTATTCGTAAAGGATTAAGATTTTTATATAAAAATGTTCAATCACATAAAAAAAATATTTATTTTTATATTATATTTTAATGTAATATTATATAATATTACATATTTACCTTCCATACTAATCGAAAGTCATTTTCTAATTAATAGTATTTACCAAGTTATACTAAAATGTATAGATCTAATAAATAGAAAATGTGCTTTAACAGCTTTTTAGCGAAACTCCTCGATGTAAATTAAAACAAGTACCTCGTGTATAATGTGCTAAAAAGAATATTTTCCATAAGTTTGATTTGCATAAATTTTTGCAGAGATTTGAGCGCGAATTAAAAGTTTGGTATCATAAAAAGGTTTATGAATTATGATTTAAAAGCCTCTTTAGAATTGTTTAAAATTCCTGCATTTACATTTTTTTCTATATAACTAGTGTGAACTTGACTATACATATAAGAAATATATACCATTTACCTAAAATAATATAAATTAAACAGAATTTTTTTTGTATGAGTTAAGAGACCAAGAAAGACATAAATACAAAGCATACTCGGAGAGATTTTCCTTCACGTAAAAGTCTTTTTTCTTGCCTCGATATAAATAATTGCAATAGGCGCTTTCGTTACTATCCCGGGTTCCAATTACACATGCGTCTAATTCATAATACTTTCGAAAATGATTTAATGATTTTGGACAGTAGAGTACTTTGTAATAATTAATATAATAATGATAATAATAATGAATACCATTTTTATCATATAACATATCGTGACAGACTCACACTCAGGCGTCACATGATAATTTACCATGATCCAAGAGTCTTTGCTAGACCACCAAATTTTCAATGTAGTCGTTGTGGACAACATTTTTTTTGTACTTTTCAGCTTATTCAAATCACACCCCGACTTGTCCGATATTGATTGAGAGAAGAGATGAATGAGAAATGAAGATAATGACGACTCACATTGTCATACAGACAAGAGTGCTTATATGAATGGAGACGAACAGGGAATGATAATCCCGCAAACATACAGATGTGACACATGTAACATAAATTATCCAAATTTTTCATACGCAAGACGTTCATAAAAAAAGCGTCGCAATTACGAACCGTATTAAATTAGCAAATCATTAATAATAGACGAATCATCTTCCCGAGATCAAATCAAAGTGATGATGACACAACGATGCGCGAAAACAGCCTTTTTTATGTCTCTTTCGTATCTTTTTTTTTCTCTATCCAAATAGTTAAAGAAACTTTATTTTTAAAAACATATTAATATTTTTAAAAATATTTCTATATTGTCAGAAAACACGGATATATAACTATTATATAACATGTAACTAATATGTAACTTCTTTTAATTTACATCGAATCGAGGGATAGCACTAATTGTAAAAAGCATTTGAAATACATTCTTTATTTATCAGATATATCTCAGTATTACTTGGTAAATACTACATGTCAGGTCTACATGAAGTAACTCTCGACTAGTATCAGAAGTAAATATATAATTTTTATACGATAATCTGGAAACTATATCTGAAAAATTTTCTTATGATCAGTTTTTGAACAGAACAAGTTCGATAATTACTATTTAAAATAATTAAATCTAATATACATAGTTAACTTGAATAACGCAATTTGGTTATATTACATTAGTTATATATATATATATATGTCCAGGGGCAGTTTTGACGACACTTTTTTTATTCAATATAAAAATATGCGCAACTGTCCAGAGAGTACCATGCAACAAGTCATTTTAAAATATTCGGTTTAATTTTCAAATAATATGAAAAAAAGTATAAAATGGCAGTTTTGACTACTTCTTTTATAGTTGGGTAGTTTCAATGACAATGTATATGAAATATATACTTTTTAGTGTTACAGAGGCAGTTTTGACGACTAAATATATAAATTGTAGCTATGTAAAGGCTGTTTTGACGACTGGTCGTTAAAAGTGCCTTATTATTGCTATAAACTATATATTTGTCCAGACGGTATAAAGTTGTTTTAACGACATTATATATATAAATATACAATGTCGTCAAAACAACCTTTTTACCATTGATATATAGTTTACATTAAAGGTTGCATTAAATCATTTTTATGGCTACATTAAATCATTTTTGACAACTGTATATATTTAGTGTTTTCTTTATTTAATATTATGAATTTCTGTTTTTAGATTTTGTTACATTCTAATTATCTTAATCTTAATGTAGAATCTTAATATAGAATAAGAAAAAAATTTGGGTATAAAATAAAATCCAATTACATTAAATGTTATTTATATGTTGTTTTTATTAAATAAAATTCTTTTTTCTTTCTTTTGTTAATCTAAGTAATACACGAATATTTTTACACGTTAACAAAAATTTATAATTATTGTGTAAATAAGTATGAATAAACATATAATTTACATGTTATTGGATTAAATTTGTTTATTTGTATTTGAAACTTTATCTGTATTTCAAAACTACCTTAATTACATATACGTATTTATTACACATCATTATATTACTTTAAAATTTTTTTAGATCACTATGAAATGTATATTTATATAAATCATATATATCGTATATAAATATCGTAAAATTGCTTTATCAGACTCAATTAGGTTTTATTCGCTTTAACATGCTTTAAAAAAGTGATATATATTCTGTTGTTCATATCATATACATTTAGAAATAATATAATATATATAATGAAAGAGATATACATATATATATGATATATACAATATATATATATATATATATATATATATATATATATATATATATATATGTACAATATATATTTATAATATAAACAATATATAAAACTTAAAACGAAATAAAATAAAATGACTCAAGTTTATCTTCGATATATAAAATCTATTTAAAATAAAAAATAATAAATCAGCTCTATTTAACAAAAATAATACTTTTTCTTGTCTATAAAATACTTTTAAATACTTATAATCATAAATCTATGTGATTATTATAATTAAAGAAATATTTAAAAAATATTAAATTTGTACTGTTGAATCTTAATAAAATTATATCGCATTAATAATATAAAAAAATGGAATCCTTTCATCATAGCATATAATATTAGTATTGGAAGCAATACTTGTATTTCGTGAAAATAACATCGCACAATTTTAAATGATTACTTTTCTTAAATAAAAAATACTTTTGTTATAGTTAGAGAATAGCCAGAAAAGAGATATATAATTTTAAAACATATTTAATAAATTTATCACAAACCATAAAACATCATTTCTTAAGCAAAACGATAATAGTAAAATTTTTATACATATATTTATATATATATATATATATATATATATATATGTATATATGTATATGACAATAGCAGAATATACAACAAGAGCAATTTTTACGACAATAGTTTTAAAGATAATAGTTAAGTGGTTGTTCTTATTTGGTTATGTAACCAAGTTTTTATCTGGGCACTTGTACGAGTCTTTTAATACGGGATATTTGATTTTTATTTTGTTAATTTTACGTAAAGATGGCAATTTTTTATTTTTTATGAAAGTTTGGAATGAAGATAAAACTATTGTGCGCTCATTATTCGTCCATCTGACCTTATGAGTACTTTTTCTTGTAGAACCAAAAGGAGATACTAAAATAAAATGTTACATATGTTAGTTTAGTATATTTATTATAAAATATATTATTTAATAAAAAGTAACGTGTATACTTAAAATGATTTAAACTTACTTTTCCTTCTCTGTGTATTATTTACGTCATTCTTTCTTCTAGACATCTGTTTAGATCGCTTTATCTTTTTTGATGATAAAATATTTAAATCTGTATCATATTCATCATGTGATTCGGTCACATTTTCAATATCATAATTAATTTTCCTCTTAGAAGCCAAACGGTTTACTGAAATAATGATAAAATTCACATTATGTATAAAATGCTTATACATATAGAATATATCTCTAAATGAATGCGGGTTAAGATAATCACTAAATGATAGAAGAAAGAATTAAAAAAATATGACTTTAAAAAACGCTTAAAAAAAGTAACATTGGAAAATAAAAAAATATTTTTCTTTTGTATAATTGTAATATATATAGAAAACAATAGAAGTTTCTTTTTCTTATATTATATAATATCTGCTATTTAATAATTACTTTAAACAGTATAAAATCAGGTTATTTAAAGTCTTGTATATTTATTGTAAAACCTATTAAGGAATAATATATATTTGATATAGAAATTATTCAAACGTACCTTTCGTTTTTTCTATATTATCATTTATATGATTATCGATATCATTTTCTTTGTTAGACAGTTGTTTAGATTGTTTTGTTTTTGTTAATGATGAAGTATCAGAAGTATTTAAACTTAAATCTGAGATAATAGTCATGGTATCCTTATTTTCATTCTCACTCTCATCAACATCATCGCTTTCTGTTGTATCTTCTCCTTGTGCGTATTTGAGTAAACGTGATATAGCCAAATCTTTTGTTACAATTGACTGTCTATAGTGTGATTATTTATGTATCTTTTCGTGATGTCCCATGAAATCAGCTAGATCATTCACTTCATGTTCAGGCATATCTAATGAAATGCATACCGTAGCAATATGTTTCCGTAACATTGTACCTCGTAACGAAGTTGGCATTTTCGCGCCAGAAATTATAGAATATTTTCGCATTAATACACATGCTCTCAAATATTTGTATCTTCTTTTGTCATGTGAATATATACCAAAAATATAAGGATTATTTTCAGGAACGCCAGCATGTTTACGATACTTTACAATCATTTGCATACATTTTAAGACTTCTTCATGGAGTAACACAGGAACCGTTCTTCCTAATTTATCGCGTATTGTCATTCGTACATATTTAGATAAAGATTTATATAATTCAGGTGCTTCTTCTTTTGAAACTACCGCACAATTTTCCAAATTTTCAATTAAAACACGCTCTAGTTCACCAGCACGTCTTCTATTAAATATCATAATGGATAATAATGTTGTTTCAGTTAGCAAACGCCATGCTTGAATTGAGAAATCATTTGTTTGTAAAAATTCTAAAGCTTTTGTGCGTTCAATTTTGAGATAAGCATTAAATATCTTAATATCATTTATAGATGGTAATACAATATTTTTTTGCCTTTTTCGATGCCCTTGAGTTTCAAACACAATTTTATTTACAGTGACAGGATAATCCTCTTCAAATAATTTCAAAAAATTTTCTACTGCAGTTTGTTTGTTAAAATCTTGTTTCTTAATGCACATACTTCTTAAAATTTGTCCAACTTGTTTTATAAGTGTTCCCAAAGATGATGCAATGGATGGTATTTTATATGTCCAAGTTTTTTCGTCAAATTGTGCGAGTTTGTTGACTGCTTTAATGCATTGTTCATGTTTTATTGAATCATATATTGAAGAGAAATCTATTATACTATTATCGAGAGCTCTCAAAACAATTAAAAATCGTCCAAGTAATCTCAATCGCGCTCTGATCATATCGTGCTGATGTTGGAGACGATACTTGTGACACATTTTATTACCATAACCAATTAATAGTTCATCATATCTAATAATTTGAGTTATACTGTCTTCCCTCATCACTGGAAATACTAATCTTCTTAATGGTGTATTTGCACTATAATGTATACGACAAGCCACAGTACGTCCCAATATTTTTACATTTCTTTGAAGATAATCTCTTTTTTGTGTACATGACGCAAAATGATGTCTTATATTATTTTCAGAAAAAAAATTTTTTTTTCTTTGCATTTTGCACAGGGAATAAAATTGCTCGCCTGTCTATTTAAATTTTTTCTCGGACGCCGGCATACAATTAAGTCTCCTTTATTTAAATAAAAATTTGTATTATATATGAAATTTCCTTTTCGTCTAAATAAATTAAAAATCTTTTTTCGTTCTGAAGTTACCTTAATAAATGATAAATACAAAATATATAATAAATTATGATTAAATTAAAAATAAATTATTCAAAATTTTATATATACTATATACAATATGTATATTAATATAATGTAATTACTAACATTTGAAAAGCATAAAAAATGATTTCGAATGTTATAGTTAGCAAATTTTTTATATATAACATTAGTATAAGGCTTTTATAGGATAAGATAGTTTATAAGGACATAATGTATTAGGAAAAAGAAATAAAGTCCCTTAGGAAGCTGGGGACTATAATAAGCATTTTTTTTAATATATAGAATTAGAGGAGAAATTTATTTATGTTTATCATATATATAATCATATAAAAATAATAATATAATATCTATCAGCTTTATAACAAACTTTCATTGAATTTAGTGTGAAAAACATTTTCAGATAAATATTAGTTTATAAAAATTAAATATAATATGCTTTGATTTGGGCAAATGCAAAAATTCCAATAATACTTTAATAGTATGTTTTCAAGTTAGACATGAAAATCTTAATGTAAAGAAATAATGCATTAATTGTTTAATAGTTTCATTTTTTATAAAATTTCGAATAATTCAATTAGAAATTTACTTTAAAGCATAATTTTAAAAATATAAAGTATTAAAATTTCGAAAGTAATGATAAATTATGAGAAAAAAATGTCTATCATTTCTACATTGAAATTTTCAATTTCATTTTACTTTTAAAAGATTCTAAATGTTGGTAACTTTGTATATAACATATAAAACTTACCCTTAGGTAAAAAACGAAATTTTTTCACATCTTCAGTTTTATGCACTGATTCCAAGTGCCTTGCAAATTGGGTTTGAAATTTTTTACAATATGGACACATATTTCGTTTTAATTTAGGATTGTCAGAAGTTTCCACATACATATTTCTATCATCACATACTTTTGATGAGAATGATGATGTTAAACTTAATGTATTGTCTACAGTTTTATTTTTACTCATATTAATCGTATATTTGTTTGTACTTTCATCTTCATCTTCATCTTTATCTGTGTTTTCAAGTATAGAACAATCTGACAAATGAAAACTATCATCGGAATTATTTTTAGATATAATAGATATATTAGATTCAGTATTATTATCATTGATTTCACACTCCAAACCTAACTGACTTTCTGTGAGTGTAGATTGCGCAATTGGAACGAATGTATTATTTGAAATATTATTGAAAATATTTGCATTTAAAGAAATATTATTATTGATGGCACCATATGTATTATTTAGCTGCAGATTGTTGTATGTAATATCAATGTTCTCTGTGCGCATTGGAAGTAATCTCTTTTTTACTAGTATATTAACATTTTGTATGTCTAAAATCCTCAGAGTTTTTTTAAGATTTTTAAATTTCTCAATATTTCCATTTTCACATATTTTAAAAGTAGAGTTAAATTCATCACAACTTTGAACGTTCTGTTTTACATCAGAAAGCTTACTGGCTAAATCAATATTTAACGCATTAGAATTGACAGTTTAGTAAAGAATCTATAAAACAAAATTTATTAAAATAAAATAGACATTTTTATTGCGAATAATTTAAGTTGCAAAAGCTGTAAATGTATTGTAATGCAAAGTAAGTGAAAAAGTTGTATAAAGAAAATTATTATATTTATTCCAGAATTTTATTGCATAATGTTATAATCTGATTATTAATTATGTGTATCATGACTTACCGCTCATCTCATTGTTGTTACTAAAAATTGATACATTAAGATTTTCATCAATAAAAGGAGCATCTTTAGGCAAATGTCTCAGTATCTTTAATATTATCTATATTATATATATTATCACAATTTGTCAAATTAAAATCAGACTTTGTATTGTACTGTTCAATATCATATTTACTGTTTGACGGAATGCAAGTGTCTTCTGCTATGTCAAATATCATATATGATGTATCAATATTTAACGCAGCATTATAATTGTCAGTTGGCGGAGAATCTGTAAAATCAAATTTAGGAAAATGAAATCAAGACATTTTATTACAATTTGTTACAAAAGCTATAAATATATTGTATGCAGCATGCAAAGTAAAAAAGCTGCATGCAGAATATTTATTTTTAAAGAATTTAAAAAATGAAATTTATAGAAATAAGGTACAGACATTTTTATTGGGTACAATTATATTACGAAAGCTATATTTATTATCATACAAGTATGTAAAAAAGCTGCATGTAGAATAGTTATTGCGTATTATAATCTGATTATAAATTATTTGTATCATAGACTTACCATTCATCTCGTTGTTATCACTCACAACTGGTGTAGTAAGATTTTTATCAACAGAATGAGCATCTTCATCAGTCAAACATGCACCGTCTCTAATATTGTCAATATTATTTGTATTATCACAATTTGTCAAATTAAAATCAGACTTTGTATTGCATTGTTCCATATCACATTTATTGCTTGACGGAATGCAAGCGCCTTCTGCCAATTCAAATATTACATTTGGTGTATCAATATTTAACGCAGCATTGTAATTGACAGTTGGTGGAGAATCTGTAAAATCAAATTTAGGAAAATGAAATCAAGACATTTTATTGCAATTTATGTTGCAAAAGCTATAAATATATTTTACACTTTTATGTTAATTTAGTATATATTATAATACCTGATGTTAACAAAGTTAATTTTACTTTCGGATTTTTCTTGTTTATCTGCAATCTGTTGCAAACTGAATTTGCTTTCTAAATAACATATAAAAAAATTTTAAATACATATTTACTTATTTAAAATTACAATATCTTGCATTTTTTTATTATAAAGATATAAGTACAAATATAAATTGTCTTACGACAATTTAAATGTTCTTAATATTTTCCTTTATTTTAAAGATTATGAATTTATTTTTTATCGTACTTACTATCAGTTGCGATAATGTATGATTTTTTAATATTTTTTTCCTTTGTCTGCCTTTTATTATAAACAATATAATATTCATTAACACATATTAGATTATACATTTTGATTAGCAGTTCAACGTCCGTTAATTCTAATATTAGTAATCTCGTCTGTCCTATTAAAACAACACTAGCAAAATTAATAACAACAGCAAAAATAACGACAACGAACAAAATAAGACATCTTTTTCTTTTCCCTTTTATAGCAATGAATTGGTTCGTGATGTCAGCGATCCCAGTTTAAAACTGATTCAGTTATTGTTTATAGATTTAGTAAGGCCACGCACGGGGGAAATTAAACGGAAATGTTATTTTTGCGGAGAAAATACGGAATAGTTATGTTAGAGCTTTAAACAGAGAAAAAAATGTTATAAGGGTGGGAGGGGGAGCATTGACTTGTACGATCTGAATAAAATCGTTATGTTTAAAGAAATCCTAAGACCGGGTCTACAATAGATGTAGTAAGCCTTAAGCCGTAAGAAATTAACCAATTACAATTGACTTTAGAGAAGAATAATGAATATGATTGGTTCATTTCTTACGGCTTAAGTCTTACTACAGCTATTGTAGACCCGAGCTAAAAGGACGGCTGAACTTTGACGGATTAGCGCCCTTAACCTTCTTCTTCTTCTTCTTAGTTGTGTGGAATTGGCTCCAGTCGAACGGAGGATACGTGATTCGAACAGCCAATCAGCGCGGATCTCAATCGTTACTCTCGACGAAATAAACGAATCCTTTTTCGTACTGCTTACTACTTACTCTGAACTCTATACTGCTTGCTGCCATTGTAGACGACGCATAAGAGTTATTACGTACAAATTGACATAAGCTGTATATGCATAGCATAAAACCGCTGGACCAATAAGCATCGAGTATTAAATTGCCATATTGATTAATGCTTGATGCTTATTGGTCCAGCCGTCCTATGCTATGCATATGCAGCTTATGTCCATTTGTGTGTGATAGCCATAACAGTGGGCTGTCTCTTTTTGCAGAGTGAGTTGACTTTTCTCGCCACGTGTAATACTTACACGAATTAGTCGATATTTTTTAATTAATTTCTCGTTAATTATTACAAAGATCGCAAAATAGTAGAGGACTTTTCTATTCGGTTTGACTTGCTCTATCTGCCTATGAGAGGTGGGGTGATTATTACCGGACACCCTGTATATAGAAATTACTATTGATCAGTTAAGGCACAATTTCACGCAGCGAGTAAAAGCTGGCGTTTTATCCCCACTCCACCGCGTACGCAAAACAGCGTTAAAAAGCTGTTCGCTATCGCCTCTGTCCTTTTCATGGAGCGAATAAAAGCTGGCGTTTTAACAAACAATGCATAAGATTTAAATTAAATATTGATACACATTTACATATCAAATAAATGTACAAAAAGTGCTTATATTATTTTTCAAATCTTATGCATTGTCTGTAATGTATATGATAAGCTGTAGGTCGGTTATTTAGTTTCAACAAGGATATTAAAAATATCAATTTGACTTACAGTAAAGGACACATAAAAGTAAATCGATTCCTCTTGCTATTGAGCATGATTAAGGTTTTAAGAAATTGGATCAGTAACAAAAATATCACTTTTATAAGTGATATTTTTTACAGACAATGCATAAGATTTGAAATCTACGGTACACAATGCTTGTTTTCGTGCTGGAATGTATTCCAGCACTATAACTGATCAATAGTAATTTCTATATACAGTCGGACCTCTTATCCTACGACATTTTCGGTCCGGAATCTTCTCCTTAAACCTCTGATCCTACGACAAAAATTTGAGAGTGGGGGTATAATTCCCTTTTCGCGGTCGTAGCATAAAAGGATTTTTTGTCGTAGGATAACAGGTTTCGTAGCATAAGAGGGTCGTAGGATAAGAAGTTCGACTGTAAAAGAATTGTCAAATCGTCATGATGCTGGAATGTAATGAAGCATGAAAACAAGTATCGTGTGCCATAGGCTTTAAATATAAGATTGGACTATGGCCTAAGTTAGAATAGGCCTGTTCTTTTTAATGAACCAGAACTTCTTGTAACATTCAGTTTTCCTTCTTTTTTTCCCAAGGTTGAGATTTATTCCTTATGAAATATAAATACAAAAATGCCATAACATATAGAAATTACATTAAAATTGAAACACAATGTCATTCAAGTATAATCTATATTGGACAAACTGATTTCAATTTTTTTAAATTATATACATATATACATTTTTTACTTCAATATAATTAAAACAGAAATAATTTATATATAATATATTCATATTTTTGAGAAGATAATATATATATATATATTATTTACAAATGACAGGAAATACTACAGGATATTATAGAATCAAAATATGGCTTAAAACAGCAATTCTTTTTAACTTTCATGCAATCAAATGACTGATTTGTAAAATAGAAAGCTTTTTTTTACTATAAGATAATTAATAAAAAAGAATTATATAATGATAAGATTAAAAATCTAATCAAACGATAATAAAATATTTTTTCTTACAAAAAAAATTTTGATAACAAGTGACAATAGAAAAAGGACAAAATAAAACACGCCAATAAGATATTTTCCTCTAATAACTTTTTATTAAATAGTAACAGTTAATCTTTTTAAGTTCATTCAGTGACCTTCATTCATGACCTTGAAAACATATATCAAGGCCAAAATCATTATAGCCACCTTCTAAAAATGTACTAAATATAATAAACTAAATAATTATGTTTAATTCAGATATATTGTTTAATATTCATTTATAACATTAAAAACAAGAAAAAATTCTGCATAGATATGAATATTTCCTTGTAATTATTTCAGTATAATTTTATTTAAATTTAGAAAACTTAGAAAAACACTGTGACAACATTCTACAAAATTCTAATAACGAAAGCAGTAATACTAAACTCACGTTTAAAAGAATGCTATATCTTGTTAATAAAATTATATCAACTATTATAATTCGATTTTAATCAAATTAGCTAATAATAAATTAAAAAGTACTTATGAAAAAAATATTTTAAATAGTAATTATTTAATTTCAACAACAATATTAAATAAAGATATCAATTTGACTTACAGTAAAGGACACATAAATGTAAATCGATTCCTTTTGCTATTGAGCATAATTAAGCTTTTAAGAAATTGGATCAGTAACAAAAATATCACTTTTAATATTCTTATTCTCGTTGTATCTTCGACTATAATTAAAAAACTGTAATTCGTTTTTATATTTCATTTATGATACAGATATATTGTGAGCAAATGTTTAAAGAATACCAACAGTCCTGCTTGTTTTCGCAATGTTTTACAATTTAAAATATGCTATTATAAATAAACAGAATAAACAATCAGAAAAATAAATAAAGTGTAAATTAAATATTGATACACATTTACATATCAAATAAATGTACAAAAAGTGCTTATATTACTTTTACTAAAATATTTATTATTAGTACTTATCTTATAATAAAAACACATCAGAATAGTCTACGAAACTGATTTCTTTATTTAAAATTAAGTAATAATTAAGAATAATTAATAATGGTAATAATAGATGGCAATAAACAACAAAAAAGCTAAACGACAAAATGACAAAAGCTATATATATCAAGGCCAAAACGACAAGAGCAATAACAATTAATAATAATAATAAAAATAGAAAAAGTAATTCTTATTACTAAATGTTCTTACATTTACCATAGCTTTTTCTATTCGCCTATGTTTCTACATACTGGACATCGTACTTTCAATTGTTGTTCATTTTCATCATGTAAGCTTTGTAAGGCACAATCAAGGCAAAATATGTGTCCGCAATTTCCAGCACCAAAATTTTTAACAATCAAATTTTCTATACATATAATGCAGCTCATTGGTTTTAAATCCTTTCCTAATTTGATATGTAATAATTTACATTTTGACCTGTCGCAAGTATTAATTTTAAAATCGCCACATATATAAGATTGTTGCATAGTTCGACCAGCTTCTCTTTTAATATGCTCTGTCATTGTTCCTGTCATTCCATAACGAAGTTGTTCCACGCTAGTACAATGTAAAAATTGGCATCTTTCGTTGCGACATGTAGTATTTTGATATTGGAAACAATATTTATATCTATGTAAAAAACTGCAATTTAAATCAAAACAGCAATTATTTTTAAATTTTACGCAATCTTGAACGATTGGCTTCCTAAAATAAAAAGCATTTGTCACAGTGAGACATAATAATTAATTAAAAAGAATTATATAATTGTAAAGTATTTGGAAACCTCTAACCTTGCACCGTAATAAGACATATCTTCTTATGAAATATTAATAACAAATGGTAATGAATGACAATGAAGCCAAGATAATGACAAAAACAATAATATTAACATTTAGAGCAATAATGTTAATGACAATAACACTTATGTTAAGGATGATAACATTCACTGAAAGTTATACTAGATACTAGTGTGACTCGACATTGAAGGTAACGTATCGCAACGGTCTCTAGAAATTTTCTATCCTGAAGCCAATTAACACCCTAAAAAAATCGTCTGACAAATCGTCGTATGACAAATGTAATAGTAGCCTTAAGGGTGATTCCACAATAGCTATCGTAAGCCGGATGTCGGAAGAGTTGCCCAATCATATTCGATTATTCTTCTCTAAAGTCAACTGTGATTGGTCAACTCTTTCGACATCCGACTTACGACAGCTATTGTGGAATCACCCTAATGACTCATTGTAGAATCGGCATTACCGTGTTCTGCAAAAACCATAACCTGTTGTTTACTGTGTTGCTTATTTTGCTTTTGTCGTCTTTTATTTGCTTATTTTGTTTATAAATTTCGCATTCACTGTGTTTTGCTAGTATTCTTTACTTTTATATTGTTAACATGGTTTGTCGTGATTTTATGCTTCGTGTTTGTCGAAGAAATCCATGCAAAATACCACATGAAGTAGAAAAGTGTACTAACACTACTTGCAATAATAATAATTTGTGTAAAAGAGTACATCTTTCGGACGATGAAATCGTCGAAATTAATCAAAATATACGTCCGTTTCGTGAAACTATTTATCAAGAAATGAAACGATTAGCATATGTGCTAAGAGAAACTTTTCCCAAAGATTTGAGAGTCACGACCTGTACCGTAAATATGTTGGGCGAATGTCTATGGTCGTGTTTTGCCTGTCAAACAGCTTCTAGAAATAGTAAGCTTTTACATAATATTTATTTATTTTTTTATATACATATATAAATATCATTTTTTTACATACATATATAAATATCATGATAAATTAATCGAGGATGTCTTTCAGTTGCAGAAACTGCACCAGTTTGCAGTAAGTGTTATATCCTGTTAACAGAATATAACAGGAACGCCTTAAAATGTGGACATGTATATTGTTCTTATTGCATAGATCGTCTTCCAATAAATGTGGATGGACCGCTTCCTCTTTCGAAGTGTAACCAATGTTATCAGTGGGCAGTACAGTTTTGACTATGTATGTAAATAAATATTTTTAACTGCTTTTAAAAATTGAAATAAATTCAGCCAATGTAAGTTGTAAAAATGTATTTATAAAGTAATTGAGAATTGTTTTAAACTTGAAAATCTGATTGTATTAATAATTTTTTCTAATTATTTTTAGAATTCATAAAGTTATAGACAGATCCTCTTTTTTAGTTTAATCCATATCATGGAAAAAGAAATGATATTCTAAATATACTTTTATAATATATACATTTATATAATTTAACAAATGTAATGTAATATAATTTAATATATTTAATGAATATAATGTAGTTAATTCTCATCACAAAATCTACACAAATATATTAGAACAAAAATGCATTTCATTGGCATATATTCTGCATTGGCTAAATGTCAATTTTTTAAAAATTATATACATATATTTTTAATTTTATTATAATTATAGAAAGCCCAACTTATATATTATACATATGTTTAACAAAGATACATACACATATATATATACCTACATATTGTTTACAGATTAAATAAGGAAGAGGAAGAAGATTTAATGAAGGATTATTTAATTAAAAAAATTTTTAAGTTATGTTTTTTTATTTTTGTATTTTATTATTATTATATTTTGTATTGTTCAATTAATATATATTACTATATGTATTGATTACGAAGCTTATGTGATAAAAATAAACAGCAATTTTAAATACCATGTCCAATATGTAGAAGTGTAAGCGAATATAAAAAGCTATGTTAAGTGTTCTTAATATTTTTTCTGTGTTTATTATTATTATTAATTTTTATTGCTCTTGTCGTTTTGTTGTTTAGCTTTTTTGTCGTTTTATTGCCATCTATTATTGCCGTTATTAATTATTCTTAATAATTATTTAATTCTAAATAAAGAAATAAGTTTGTAGATCATTGTGATATATTTTTTTGATTATAAAATAAGTACTAATAATAAATATTTTAGTAAAAGTAATGAGCATTTTTTGTACGTTTGTTTGATATGTAAATGTTTATCAATATTTAATTTACACTTTATTCAATTTTCTGATATTTTATTTTGTTCAATTTATAATTGCATGTGTAAAACATTGCGGAAGAAACAGAACTGTTGGTATTTTTTAAAGATTTGTACGTAATTGCTCCTTAAATATTAATTTGAGATCATTATTAAATTACGGTCAAACAATAAGATCATGACTGCGTTCTAATTGGTCGATTCGCTTATGACTTGCGATTAAACCTGGTTTTTACAGTAGCTGTCGTAAGTCGGATACCGGAAAAGTTTACCAATCATAGTTGATTTTAGAGAAGAATATTTGAATACGATTGTTTAAGCAACTACTGCTTAAATTCTCGACTGTGATTGGTCGATTCGGTTATGGCTTAAGGCTTATGGCCTAAATTTTTTTGTGTGTTTCCGGCTTAACACGTTCGCGACGGGATGTACCACCGGTGGTAGCAGCCATTGTAGCCATTGGCCATTCGTGCCATTGGCTGCGATTGTAGTGGCCAATTCAATTGGCTGCAGAAGCGGCAACTTTCGCTGACCCAAAACTAGCATCGAAATTTCGCTGCGCTACCGAATTATTCGCTGGAATACCGAACTTTTTCTATCAGTGTATACATTCAAAATTACATTGTCAATAATTATCGATATTTCTCATTTTTTTCTAAGTCTGTTTAATTTCGATTAAATCTCATTTCATTATCTTCAGTGGTATTGAAATTAAGTAAAGTCCTAAAAATGACTGACTATATTCCCAATCAAATTGTTGATATGATAATGGTTTTCAAGAGAATGTAATAACAATTATCGTGCTGCAGCAGAGGCATTATGCTGAACGCTTTAAATAGAAGACACCCTAGTGATATGACAATACGCAGTTTAACTGGAAAAGCTCGTGATGGACATCTTACTCGCCAACGTAGGCGCCACGAGTACAACGAAAATGATCTTCGTGTTGTAACTATTCTTGCAGCTGTTTATTTTGACCCTCATATCAATAGTCGCCAAGTTGAAAAAGAAATTGGTATACCAAGAAGAACATTTTTAAGAATCATAAAAGTTCTTAGATATCATGCTTATCACATAACGTTAGTGCAAGAATTAAAGCAACGTATTCAACTGCGTATTGAATTTTGCTAATGGGCTTTGCAGATGATAGAAAATAATTCAGGTTTTTTCAGGTTTGTGCTTTTCTCAGATGAGGCTACATTTTATAGTGACGGACAACTGAATAGGCACAATTGCCATTATTGGTCAGACGAGAATCCTCACTGGCATCGATCTGTAGACCATCAAAATCGTTGGAGCCTTATGGTATGGTGTGGGATTGTAAATGGATCCTTACTTTTTTTGAGCGAAATGTTGATAGAGAAAGCTACTTGGAGTTGATAAGAGATCGGTTGCCAGAATTATTGGAAAATGTTGATTTTGAAACAAGACGAAGAATGTGGTTT